>NC_037684.1:37950251-38021447 GCF_003255815.1 Theropithecus gelada | reverse complement strand
CTGGGACTACAGGTGCACGCTGCCACTCCCAGCTAATTTTTGTATTTTTAGTAGAGACAGGGTTTCACTGTGTTAGCCAGGATGGTCTCGATCTCCCAACCTTGTGATCCGCCCATCTCGGCCTCCCAAAGTGCTGGGATTACAAGCGTGAGCCACCGCACCCGGCCAGCCCTGGCTAATTTTTGTAATTTTAGCAGAGACGGGGTTTCACCATGTTGGCCAGGCTGGTCTTGAATTCCTGGCCTCAAATGATCCGCCTTCCTTGGCCTCCTAAAGTGCTGAGATTACAGGCATGAGCCACCATGCCCAGCCTATAATGTGATTTAATATTACACTCTTAGTCTTTGCAGATGAAACGACTATATTCTTCAACCATGACTTTGGGTTTTTTTGGTAAACATTGTCCAATGTGGGGCCAAAGGGATATTACACAGGGTTCTCCAGGACCAGGTTCCTTCTGGACGTGAGTCTCTGTGGAGTACTCAGTCTTCCTTAGCTCAGACAAGGAATGTTATGGAGTCCCACGTGCTTCCCGTTTAACCTCAGCTGCCAGATGACTCAGAGCCAAATTCTGCCCCCCTTAGAGTAATTAACTACGATCTAGTGCCTGTTAGGCTGACTCCCTCTTCCTTTAGATGATATCTCTTCCATTTGGACTCCTAACTGTTCCATTCTCTATTGCTTCTCATCTTGTCCACTGCTTCAGATCCCTTGGGGAAAATACCTAACACAAATTAAAAAATAAAATAAAATTAGAGCTTAGAAAATTAACTGATAGAAACAAGTCCGGCTTTTAGATTATATTCATTTAGAAGAATAAGAATATTCCCACAGTCTATATGACCCTGGGCAAATCTTCGTCTTGCCCAAAGACCTGGGGCTCCTTTCTTCATCAATTAAATGAGGGGATTGGATTCTGTTATCTTGAAGGTCCTATTAAGCTTCATTCATTCAGCAAATAGTTCTTGTGCACCTACTATGTGCAGACACTGTTCTAGGTGCTCAGAATGTATCAGTGAAGACAACAGACAGACAAAGATCCCTTCCCTCGTGGAACTTAGATTCTAAAAGGGGGAGACAGAAATAAACAATAAACACGGGAGGTAGATTATATGGTATGTGAGAAGGTGGAGAAGGCTGGAGGAAACAAAGAATCAGGCAAGTTAAGGGAGGGTGTGAGGGGATGGGGGAGGCAGCAGTGTTTAATAAGGAGGTCTGGGTGAGCCTCATCAAGAAAGTGAAGTTTCACTTTGGGAGGCCAAGGTGGGCGGATCGCTTAAGCTCAGGAGTTCGAAACCAGCCTCGGCAACATGGCGAAACCCCGTCTCTACAAAAAATACAAAAATTAGCCGGGCGTGGTGATGCATGCCTGTAGTCCCAGCTACTGTGGAGACTTGGGAGGATCAATTGAGCCCAGGAGGTCGAGGCTACAGTGAGCCATGATCACGCCACTGCATGCCAGCCTGGGCGACAGAGCAAGACCCTGTCTCAAAAACAAAAAAAAAAAAAAAAAAAAAAGAGAGAGAGAGAAAGGTTTGAGCTAAGAACTCGCCGGAGACAAGGAAATTAGTCAAGCAGGAGGATATCTGGGGGAATGGCATGCAAGACAGAGGGGAAAGCTAGGGTCGAGGCCCTCTGGGAAAGAAGCAAGGCCAAGGGGCTGGAGTAGAGGGAGGAAGAGGGAAGTAGTGGAAAATGAGACTAGCTTTACTGCTGATTATGATATAAGAATAGTGGCCAGTTTCCTTTCCAACGTGGGCCCAGCAGAATGGCTCCTGCAAAGAAGGGTGATGAGAAGAAGAAGGGCCATTCTGCCATCAATGAGATGGTGACCCGAGAATACCCCATCACATTCACAAGTGCATTCATGGAGTGGGCTTCAAGAAGCATGCTCCTCAGGCACTCAAAGAGCTCCGGAAACTTGCCACGAAAGAGATGGGAACTCCAGATGCGCACTTTGATACCAGGCTCAACAAAGCTGTCTGGGCCAAAGGAATAAGGAATGTCTCATACTGCATCCACGTTCGGTTGTCCAGAAAATGTAATGAAGATAAAGATTTACCAAACAAGCTCTATACTTCGGTTGCCTATGTACCTGTTACCACTTTTAAAAAATCTACAGTCGGTGTGAATGAGAACTAACTGCTAATCATCGAAAATCCCAAATAAAGTTATCAAATTTTTTTTTTTTTTTTTTTTTTAGAGATGGAATCTTGCTCTGTCGCCCAGGCTGGACCACAGTGGTGTGATTTCGGCTCACTGCAACCTCCACCTCCCGGGTTCAAGCAATTCTCCTACCTCAGCCTCCCTGGTAGCTGGGACTGCAGGCATGCACCAGCACACCCGGCTAATTTTTGTATTTTTAGTACAGATGGGGTTTCGCCATGTTGTCCAGGCTGGCCTCAAACTCCTGACCTCAAGTGATCTCTCTGCCTCAGCCTCCCAAAGCACTGGGATTACAAAGCATGAACCATTGTGGGGGCCAACATTGTTTAAATATAGATGGATGGATGGATGGATGGATGGATGGATGGATAGATAGATAGATAGATAGATAGATAGATAGATAGATAGAGTAGCCAGGCATGATGGCTCATACCTTAATCCTAGCACTTTGGGAGGGCAAGATGGGAGGATCCCTTGAGCCCAGGAGTTCGAGACCAGCCAGGGGAAGATACAGAGACCCTGTCTCCAAAATATATATATATATATATATATATATATATTTTTTTTTTTTTTTTTTTTTTGAGACGGAGTCTCGCGCTGTGTCACCCAGGCTGGAGTGCAGTGGCGCGATCTCGGCTCACTGCAAGCTCCGCCTCCCAGGTTCACGCCATTCTCCTGCCTCAGCCTCCGAGTAGCTGGGACTACAGGCGCCCGCCACCACGCCCGGCTAGTTTTTTGTATTTTTAGTAGAGACGGGGTTTCACCATGTTAGCCAGGATGGTCTCGATCTCCTGACCTCGTGATCCACCCGCCTCGGCCTCCCAAAATGCTGGATTACAGGCTTGAGCCACCGCGCCCGGCCCAAAATATTTTTTTAAATTAGTAGTGGTGCATGCTTGTGGTCCCAGCTACTCAGGAAGCTGAAGCAGGAGGATCACCTGAGCCTCAGGGGTCAAGGCTGCAGTGAGCCGTGATGGCTCCACTGCACTCCAGCCTGGGCAACAGAGTGAGACTTTGTCTCAAGAATAGAAGCCACTAGTTGTACATAGATTATAATTCTTCATAGGCTTGTTCTAAACCCCTGCTACTCAAAGCATGGTCTTCAAATCAGCAGCATCACAATCACTTGGCCATTGTTAGAAATGCAGAACCTTGGCCAGGACAATGGCTCATGCCTGTAATCCCAGCACTTTGAGAGGCTGAGGTGGGAGGATCGCTTGAACCCAGGAGTTTGAGGCTGCAGTCAGCCGTGATCATGCCACAGCACTTCAGCCTGGGCAGCAGAGTGAGACCCTGTCTCCAAAAAAAAAAAAAAAGGTAGAATCTTGAGACCCATTACAGGTCTACCAAACTATAATCCTAATTAGCAAGATCCCCAGGTTATGGAAAAGACACCACATGCCTTTATAAACATGGGCACTGCCAACATCATATGCTTTACCAGATAACAGCGTTGGTTGATTGAAACAAGTTTGCTTGCCTTAAATTGACTGCCCTTTCACAAGGGTTTCTGAGGACCAGGACCTACCGAGTGCGCCACCTGGTGGCAGCATAGATAAAATTTACATCTCTAGGAACAAGATCACGTGTAGAATTCAAATAGCATAAAGTAATTGTAGTTTTAACACAATTGGCTTGGACTTTTCAAAAATGTCCGTGTCAGAAAAGATCAAAATGGTCTGGAAAACAGCTCTAGATTAAAAGATACCAAAGGGTCTGAACCACTAAATGCAATCTGCGATCCTGGATTGGACCTTAACAACAACAAAAAGCTATTCAAGGGCAGGCGGGGTGGCTCACGTCTGTAATCCCCGCACTTCCGGCGGCCGAGGTGGGTGGATCACCTGAGGTCAGGAGTTCGAGACCAGCCTGGCCAACATGGTGACACCCCATCTCTACTAAAAATACAAAAATTAGCCGGGCATGGTGGCAGGTGCCTGTAATCTCAGCTACTTGGGAGTCTGAGGCAGGAGAAGCTCTTGAACCTGGAAGGCAGAGGTTATCGTGAGCCGAGATCTTACCACTGCAATCCAGCCTGGGTGACACAGCGAGACTCTGTCTCAAAAAAAAAAAAAAAAAAAAAAAAAAAGGCCGGGTGTGGTGGCTCACACCTGTAATCCCAGCACTTTGGGAGGCCAAGGTGGGTGGATCACCTGAGGTCAGGAGTTTGAGACCAGTCTGACCAACATGATGAAACCCCGTCTCTACTAAAAATATAAAAATTAGCCAGGCGTGGTGGCACGTGCCTATAATCCCAGCTACTCAGGAGGCTGAGGCAGGAGAATTGCTTGAACCCGGGAGGCAGAGGTTGCAGTGAGCCAAGATCACACTGTTGCATTCTAGCCTGGGTGACAGAGCAAGACTCCATCTCAAAAAAAAGCTAGTCAAGTACATAATTGGGCCAATTGGGAAAATTGAATATGGAATATATATATCACAATATAGTATTAATGTTAAATTTCTTTCTTTTTTTTTTTTTTTTTGAAACAGTGTTTTGCTCTGTCACCCAGGCTGGAGTGCAGTGGCATGCTCATGGCTCACTGCAGCCTCAACCTCCTGGGCTCAAGCAATCTTTCCACCTCAGCCTCCGCGTAGCTGGGACCACAGGTGTGCATCACCATGTCTGGCGGATTTTTTGTGATTTTTGTAGAGACTAAATTTTGTCATATTGCCCAGGCTGGTCTCAAACTCCTGCGTTCAAGTGATCCACCTGCCTCAGCCTCCCAAAGTGCTGGGATTACAGGCATGAGCCACTGTGCTCAGCCTAACGTTAAATTTCTCAAGTATGACAATATACTGTGGTTATATAGAATGTCCTCATTCTTAGGGGATACATGCTGAAGTAATATTAGAAATAAAATATCAATGATGCCTGCAACTAACTTTCAAAATGTTTAGCAAACGTTGAAATAATTTTTCTTTTTTTTTTTTTAATTGAGACAGAGTCTCTGTCGCACAGGCTGCGGTGCAGTGGTGTGTTCTCGGTTCACTGCAATCTCCGCCTCCTGGGTTCAAGCAATTCTCCTGCCTCAGCCTCCCGAGTAGCTGGGATTACAGGTGTACACCACCACACCTGGCTAAATTTGTACTTTTAGTAAAGATGGGGTTTCACTGTGTTGGTCAGGCTGATCTTGAACTCCTGACCTCAAGTGATCCACATGCCTCGGCCTCCCAAAGTGCTGGGATTACAGGCGTGAGCCATCGTGGCTGGCCAGAATAATTTTTTTGAGACAGGATCTCACTCTGTTGCCCAGGCTGGAGCACAGTGGTGAGATCTTGGCTCACTGCAATTTCAACTTCCCAGGCTCGGGTGATCCTCCCACCTCAGCCTCCTGAGTAGCTGGGACCACAGGCACATACCACCACGCCCGGCTAATTTTTGTATTTTTTATAGAGATAAGGTTTCGCCCAGGCTGCCCAGGCTGGTCTTGAACTTCTGGCCTCAAGTGATCTGCCTACCTCGGGCTCCCAAAGTGTTGGAATTATAACCATGAGCCACCACACCCGGCCAAAAATTAAAATAATTTTAAAAAAATGTGTGTGTGTGTGTGTATACAAACACAGAGGGGGAGAGATAAAGCAAATGAGCAAAATGCTAGCAACAAATGAATCCAGGTGAAGAATATACAAGTGTTCATTGTCCTATTTCTTGTAATTTTTCTGAAAGCTTGAAATTTTCAAAATTAAAAAAAGGAGGCGGGCACAGTGGCTCACGCCTGTCATCCCAACACTTTGGGAGGCTGAGGTGGGTGGATTACCTAAGGTCAGGAGTTGGAGACCAGCCTGGCCAACATGGTGAAACCCCCATCTCTACTAAAAATACAAAAATTAGCAGAGTGTGGTGGTGGGCACCTGTAATCCCAGCTACTCGAGAGGCTGAGGCGTGAGAATCACTTGAATCCAGGAGGTGGAGGTTGCAGTGAGCCGAGATCACGCCACTGCACTCCAGCCTGGGTGACAGAGAGAGACTCAGTCTCAAAAAAAAAAAAAAAAAAAAAAAAAAAAGGAGTATCACTTTTGGATACACTTTAAGTTGCAAGGAACTACTTAAGAAGGAGCCCTGGGATGTGCGGATCAGGCAGCAACAGCTGAAGCAAACTTGAATCCCAACTCAACGCTTATCTCTGTTTCTCTGGCTTACTGTTCTTGAGAGGTTAAAGATCAAACCTGTGAGTAGATAGAAAACTGAAGAGATGACGTCCTACCTCTCTGGGCTGTGGAAGGAATGGAGGTGGGAAATCAGACACCTGTTTAAAAAAAGAAAGGGCCAGGTGTGGTGGCATTTGCCTGCAATCCCAGATGCTTAGGAGGCTGAGGGAGGACAATCACTGAGCTCAGGAGTTCAAGACCCTGTCTCAAAAAAAAGATAATTTTTTTCTTTTCTTTTCTTTTTTTTTTTTTTTGAGAAGGAGTCTCACACTGTCACACGGGCTGGAGTACAGTGGCGTGATTTTTGTCTCACTGCAACCGGGTTCAAATGATTCCCCTGCCTCAGCCTCCCGAGTAGCTAGGATTACAGGCATGAGCCACCACACCTGGCTAATTTTTGTATTTTTAGTAGAGACCATGTTGGCCAGGCTGGTCTCGAACTCCCGACTTCAGGTCATTCGCCTGCCTTGGCCGCCCAAAGTGCTGGGATTACAGGCGTGAGCCACCATGCCAGGCAAAAGATAATTTTTTTTAAGAAAAAAAAAAAAGATGGCTTACACCTGTAATCCCAGCACTTTGGAAGGCCGAGGTGGGTGGGTTGCTTGAGCTCAGCAGTTTGAGACTAGCCTGGGCAACATGGCAAAACTTTGTCTCTACAAACAATACAAAAATTAGCTGGGCATGGTGGTGCGCACCTGTGGTCCCAGCTACTTGGGAGGCTGAGGTAGGAGGATCACTTGAGCCTGGGAGGTGGAGGTTGCAGTGAGCCGAGATCATGTCACTGCACTCCAACCTGGGTGACAGAGTGAGACCCTGTCTCAAAAAAAAAAACCTGTCATCATGAAATGTCAAGATCTATCAGCGAATGGAGCTCATTGCAAGTTAGGACTTTCTCAGTCACTTAACATGCATTACTGAGCACACTAAGGAAGGACGAAGGTTGGTGGGTTGAAAGGGAAAGTCTGAGTAGAAGAGTTGAGGGCACTCGGCTGGAGGTAGACTGAGTCAGACAGAAGCATTTCCACTCTGCTCGCTGCTGCACAATTGTGTGTTGACCTCCTTACTCTAAGGGTGGGGGGGCGATGGTCTTTGTCAAGGAAGGGCAGGAAAAGTCCAGGCTCACAGCCCCCTTGGCCTCCTACCCCTTGGCCTCCTGACCAGGGTAGGCTCAGCCCCTCACAAAGTCTCCAGGGCCAGCAGCCTGGTCTGACGGGCCCATGTGTACAAGCCCAGGAGAATTTCTCACTCTTTAAGTTGCTGGTGAGGGTGACTCCAGGGAAGGGACCCTGTCTGGCTGAAAGCTTCCCAGCAGAGCCTGAAGAACCCCTTCAGCTCCTTCCCATCTGGTCATCAGACCTCTCACCCAGACAGTTGCCATCTCTGGCTCTTCATACTGGCAGTACCCAGTGAGAAAATAACAGAGCTTGGCCGGGCTTAATGGCTCACGTCTGTAATCTCAGCATTTTGGGAGGCCAAGACAGGTGGATCACTTGAGGCCAGGAGTTCAAGACCAGCCTGGCCAACATGGTGAAACCCTGTCTCTACCAAAATTACAGAAATTAGTTGAGCATGGTGGTGCGCGCCTCTAATTCCAGCGACTCAGAAGGCTGAGGCACAAGAATAGCTTGAACCCAGGAGGCGGAGATTGGAGCAAGCTAAGACTGCACCACTACACTCCAGCCTGGGCAACAGAGCGAGACTCTGTCTCAAAAAAAAGACAGAAAATAACAGAGCTTTAGGAATAAGATGAAGACGTAACTTCGGGCCTTAGCATCACCCTGGAATCCTGAGATCCCGCCTTAGTGCAAATGGTTTAGGGGACCCTTTGACCTTCTCTCTGCCCTTCCTATTCCAGTCAATCAGCTTCTTTTCTCTCTGTTAACCATTAACTCAACATTGCTCTGCCTGACCCCCAGCTCCACCTATTACTTCTTTCTGAGCTGATAACCAAGTCAGAAAATAAAATATCATCTTATATTTATATCATGCTTTACAATTGACTGAGCTCTTTCAGATAATGTTCTCAATAAGCCTCATTCTATCATGTGAAGAAGGTATGATCCCACTTTAGAGCAGGGAAAATAAAGTTCAGAGAGGTCAAGCAACCTGCCCATGATCACACAGCTGCTTGACAGAGGTTTCACAACTAGCCCACTTCCCCCTATTATCCAACCACTTAGAGCAGAGGTTTACAAATTTCAGCTGCATATTAGAATCACCTGGAGATCGTTAAAAAACTGATGCCTGGGTCCCACCCCCAAAGATTCTCTTTAATTGGTCTGGGGTGAATTTGGACACTGGGAGGTTTTTAAAGCTGCCCAGGTGATTCTAATGTTTAGCCAGGGCCAAGAACCACTACTAAGCGTGGTCCCTCCAAGACTGTCCAGACCTTTCATGGGAAACTGTTTAATACCAAAGCTCTTCAGGAATCAAAGGAACATTGAATAGTGAGTTTCCGTGTGCGTGTGTGTGTGTGTGTGTGTATGTGTGTGTTTGTGTCCTTTCTTTCTTTTCTTTTTTTTTTTTTTTTAGATGGAGTTTCACTATTGTTGCCCAGGCTGGAGTGCAACAGCATGGTCTCAGCTCACTGCAATCTCCACCTCCCGGGTTCAAGCTGTTCGCCTGCCTCAGCCTCCTGAGTAGCTGGGATTACAGGCGCCCACCACCACGCCCGGCTAATTTTTTGTATTTATAGTAGTGACAGGGGTTTCACCATGTTGGCCAGGCTGGTCTCGAACTCCTGACCTCATGTGATCCACCCGCCTTGGCCTCCCAAAATGATGGGATTACAGGCGTGAGCCACTGTGCCCAGCCTCAGTCTTTTTTCTATTTATTTATCCACCCTGGCTATGTGTGTTCCACGAGGGCAGGGGCTCTGTGTGGTTTGCCTTTTTATCCACAGTACCTGGCATGTAGTAGGTCCTCATTGAATATTGATTGAATCAATTATTTCCTTTTACAGAAACAGGATTGTTTTGTACAGGGATATTTTTTCTCCACTTGCTATTCTCATTTAACAGCAGATATTTACCTACTGTCTATACAGGTCTGTCTTATTGTTTTGTGTGTTTTGCCTCATTATTTTTAACTGCCTGGTATCCCACTGTATGGAAGGACCCTCAGTTACTTAACCAGTTGCCTGTTAGTAGGTGTTTGTTTGTTGTCTAACAGTAGGGAAAGTCCTTGCAAATAGCATTATGCACATGTGTAAGCATTCTCTGGGATCGATTTCCAGAATGGTAGCTGTGGGTCAGAAGACGAGCATAAACAATTGAATGAACATTGTCCTCCTTTGAACTTGGTCATGGCACTCTTCCCTCCTGGAAACTTCTCTTTCCCAGCTACACTGTAGATCCTGGAGCACAGGGGAGGGAATAATGGCCTTTTCCATTCTAAGGCAGGAATGAGCTGTCTAGGCAAACTTCAAGAAACTCTGCCAGGGGTGCCCTTGCTTGCCACAGATGGATGGAGGAGGAAAGGGTGAAAACATGAAATATGACAGCTAAGAACATTGAGCTTTGGGCAACATTCTGCGCGGTGGGCGGCCAGTCCCCTGCCCACACTGTAGGTGTAAGTATCTCGGGTGAGATGCTGTCAGCTGAGTGGACCTGCCCGTTAGCTGAGTGTCTGGGGAGGATGAAATGCACAGGCTTCATCCTTCACACATAGAGAGAGCAAAGCTTTTCTAGGAAAATGAAGTGATGGGTGTTTACAGCGTTGGCAAAATTGCCAACCATGCATTGCAATTCTCAGTGTCTGCAAAAAGAAAATAATGAGCCTGTGTGTTCCTAGGCTGATTAAACAGTAATTAGGCTTCAAAAGCTTGCTAAATGCCCCTCTTTAAAAACCACCCAGCCAGGCAATTTTTCTTTCACATTTAATAGCAACTATTCTCGTATTCTTTCTTGTCAAAAGTGGCCATAATTGTGGGGGTTTGATGAGACAAGCACCCTCGGAGGCGCCGGTGGGAGAGGGAAGTGGTGCAATCTTTCTGCAGAGTAATTGATGATCTGTCCCGGGAGCCTTAAAAACCTGCTTGCCCTTTGGCTCAGTAACTCCACTTGTAGGAATCTGTTCTAAGGCAATAAATAGACCCAGAGACAAAGAATTATATACAAAGATATTTATCACAACTTTGTTTATAGTACAAAAGTATTTGAATCACCAGACCCTTAATGATGGATGATGTTGTACTAAAAGTACAGGGATGGATGAGTTTTAGAATCAGCTGGAATTTCATTAAACACATGTATACACAGACGTATACACACACACACACACACACACACTCTGAGATAGCAGCTGGGTGGCCTAGGTGCAGTGTGAGCATCTCTATTTTTAATAAGCTCACCCAGGTAATTATTATTATTATTATTATTTTTCAAGACAGGGTCTCGTTCTGTTGCCCAGGCTGGAGAGCGGTGGAGTGATCTTAGCTGACTGCAACCTCTGCCTCCCGGGTTCAAATGATTCTCATGCCTCAGCCTCCCAAGTAGCTGGGATTACAGGCATGCACCACCACACCTTGTTAATTTTTGTATATTTTAGTACAGACTGGGTTTTGCCATGCTGCCCAGGCTGGTCTTGAACTCCTGGCTTCAAGTGATCCTCCCGGCTCGGCCTCCCAAAGTGCTGGGATTACAGGCACGTAACACAGCACCTGGCCAGTTCTTGTGTTAACACCAGGTGGAAAATCATTTGCCTGATCCCTCCAGGATTATGCGTTTTTCTTCTTTGAGTGTATTTTTTTTAACATCCCACAATGGGCATGAATTGCTTTTTTTTTTTTTTTCCTTTTTCTTTTTTAGAGACAGGGTCTCCCTCTGTCACCCAGGCTGGAGTGCAGTGGCATAGCATTCGAGCCTGGGAGCTCATAGCTCACTGCAGCCTCAAACTCTTGAGCTCAAGTGATCCTCCTGCCTCAGCCTCCTGAGTAGCTGGGACTATAGACATGCACCACCACACCTGGCTAATTTAATTTTTTATATATATACAGAGATGAGGTCTCACTATGTTACCCAGGCTAGTCTCAAATTCCTGGCCTCAAGTGATGGTCTGGCCTCAGACTCCCAAAGTGCTGGGATTATAGGTATAAGCCAATGCACCTGTCATGAATTTTATTTATCTATATATTAAGAAAATACACTGAAATACAATAGGAAGTTGAGCTGGCAAATACCTGTTGCATATCAGGCCGCTGTGCTTGGTGTTGAAGATTCTGAAATAAAGAAGACAGTCTGCCCTTTAAGAAGTTCACAGTCAGCCTGGCATGGTGGCTCATGCCCATTAATCCCAGTACTTTGGGAGGTTGAGGTGAGCTAATTGCCTGAGGTGAGGAGTTCAAGACCAGCCTGGCCAATATGGCGAAACCCCCATCTCTATTAAAAATAGAAGAAATTAGCTGGGCATGGTGGCGGGCGCCTGTAATCCCAGCTACTTGGGAGGCTGAGGAAGGAGAATTGCTTGAACCCAGGTGTTGGAGGTTGCACTGAGCTGAGATTGTGCCTTTGCACTACAGCCTGGGCAACAGAGCGAGACTCTGTCTCAAAAAAAAAAAAAAAAAGAAGAAGTTCATGGTCTACAATAGAAGACAGCCACATAAAAATAAATATTATTCAATATACACAGAGAGACAAGCTGCACTAAAAGTAAGTGCTAGGTACAGAGATGATGCAATCATGGGGGAGGTGATTAGCTCTGGTTAGAAGGCTTGGGAAAATGCAGGCCAGGCACGGTGGCTCACGCCTGTAATCCCAGCACTTTGGGAGGCCAAGGCAGGAGTATCACTTGAGGCCAGGAGTTCAAGACCAGCCCGGCCAACATGGTGAAACCCCGTCACTACTATAATTGCAAAAAAAAAAAAAAAGTAACCAGGTGTGGTGGAGTGCACCTGTAGTCCCAGCTACTTGGCGGGGCTGCAGAATGAGAATCACTTCAACCTGGGAGGCGGAGGTTGCAGTGAGCCGAGATTGCACGACTACACTCAAGCCTGGGCAACAGAGCAAGACTCTGTCTCAAAATCAAAAGTTTTGGGAAAATGCTTCTGAGCAGGGGACATTCCAGCTAGTACATGCCTGAAAGCACATAGAGGAGGCAGGGAGGAAACAGAATGCCAGGCAGAGGGAGACCCCCACGGAGGCATGAACACCCCCTCTTGCTGGAGGAATTATGAGCAGTGAGCTGTGGCCAGAACAGAAGCTTGACCAGGGCACAAGAGGAAGTGAAACCAGAGAAGCAGCACAGGGGCCTGTGAACCAACTGGGCTAAGGGCTTGCAACTTGAGCCAGAAGCCCAGTGGTTCCCACACTGTGTGCCGAGGAACACCAGTCCTCCTTCAGACTGACAGATGCTCTGTGCCAAAGGGTTCCATGGCAAAGTGCCCTTGGCAAACTCTGGGTTAAAGGGTTTTGGTTTTGTTCTTTAATTGCAGATGCATCAAAGCCCCTACTATACTAATATGAGAGGAATTCTCCAAGAAGGGGCAGCACAGGGAGCTAGTCCCAAATGGATTTAACCACAGGCCTCCCATGCCCACCACCACACACTTTGTTGTTTAGGGAAAATTTATGGCCAGGTACAGTGGTTCATGCCTGTAATCCCAGCACTTTGGGAGGCTCAGGCAGGAGGATCACTTGAGCCCGAGAGTTTGAGACCAGCCTCAGCAACAAGCAAAACTCCATCTCTACAAAAGATAAAAATAAATTAGTCAGGTGTGGTGGTGCACTCCTGTAGTCCCAGTTACTCGGGAGGCTGAGGTGGGAGGATTGTTTGAGTCCAGGGGGTTGAGGCTGCAGTGAGCTGTGATCATGACACTGGACTCCAGCGTGGGCGACAGAGACCCTGTCTCCAAAAAAAAGAAAAAGAAAACTTATTAACATCTTATACAGTGATGTCCCCAGGGCACAAGTTTCAGAAACTCAGCTGTTGGGCAATGGGAAGCCAATGAAGGAAACTAGTAAAGTGAGAAGAACACAGACTTTGGAGTCCCACGGTCCTGAGTTCAAATGCGTTTCACTGTTTACCAGCTCAGTGACCTCGACCAACCTTGGGCAAGTTGCCTCATCAGTAAAGTGGGACCCGCAGAAGCTACCCTGTAGGCTTTTGGAAATTAAATGAAAGAACCAAGCAATATGGTAGACACTCAATATGTTCTTGGTACATAACTGACAGTCACCTTTACAATCTTTTCGCCCTCATGATCAGAAAGATCTCATGGCAGCTGGCTTGGGGGGTCGCTCTGCCCAGGTAAGGCCTGGACACAGCGAGACTAGAGAACCGGCTATGCAACCGCCCCAGGAGGGAGGCAAAGGGGAATATCCCACAGCTGTGAGAGGCATGAAATCCACAGGACTGGGAGGCTGGATGGAGTCAAGAGTGAGATCAATATTGAGGACACCTGTGGGGCTAGGGCCAGTGGGTCAGGGAGTTGGAGGGGCTTTTAACCAGCACGGGAAGTCCAGACTGAGCAGCATTTCAGGGACAGAAACAAATTGTTGCATGTAACCTCCTCTCTCTAACTCAGATCTTTCTGGCACGACTTAAGACTAGCTCTAAAAGCTACTCCTTGATTTGTTTACTTTTTTTTCAGAATTGTTGACACAATGATTACTTCCAATGTTAAATCGCATTTCATGTTGCTTTCTTTGCCAGACTCAAAGGGTTTTTATTATGTCCTTTCTCCAGACTATAATAACAAAAGAAGGAAGAATCAATTTTAGGTGGGAAAATTAGTCACTCAGCCCTCAGCATGAAAATTACCATGGATGCGGGAGTCTAGGTGCTATCTTAGAAGAAATATTCTATAGTTCCTCAGCAATGGGGCAGGGGTGGGGATGGTAGCGGTGCCCATTTCTTTTTTCTTTTTCTTTTTCTTTTTGAGACAGAGTCTCACTCTGTTGCCTGGGCTGGAATGCAGTGGTACAATCTCGGCTCACTGTAACCTCCACCTCCTGGGTTCAAGTGATTCTCGCGCCTCAGTCTCCCAAATAACTGGGATTACAGGCACCTGCCACCATGCCTGGCTAATTTTTGTATTTTTAGTAGAGACGGGGTTTCACCATGTTGGCCAGGCTGGTCTTGAACTCCTAACCTCTAGTGATCCACCCACCTCAGCCTCCCATAGTGCTGGGATTACAGGTGTGAGCCACCACACCGGGCCTGTACTGTTACCCTTTGAATGGATGTGGTAGCACTTAGATGGTTTTCTACCGAGAGACAACAGCACACCCGCCTTTGTGAACAGCCCCCTTTGTGTGTTCAGGAATCCTAGTCACAAAGAACAGGTGGTAGCAAGAGAACTGTGCCAGGCATTTTGCTCAAGGTAAACCTGATCCTCACAACATCCCAGGAAGATAGGCAAAGACAGAACCATTTTGTAAGTGAGGCTTATGATGCCCAGAGAGGTTGAGTCACTTGTCCAAGGTCACACAGCTAAATGTGGCAGATCTGAGACTCCAACTCAGGTCTTACTGATTCCAAGTGCAAACTCCACTAGCCTATTTCCATGCTATCTCTGGAGAACATGGAAAGTCTGGAGAACAAGTCAACTGCTTAACACAGCACCTGGCACGCAGTAAAGGTTAGCCACTCCTGTTATCATTCTTGTTATTCCAAAAACTCAGAGCCGGGCGGCTGTCAGGGGATTGAATCTAAGGGTCCCACAGCCCCAAAGGCAAGGATAGACCATGTTTGTGCAGCATTCCCTTTAAGCTTAACAGCATTTGCAGCAGGAGGGAAGCCTCCTCTTCTATCCCATGTGGGAGTTTCACAGCCAGGGAAACCAAAGGCCTAGGATCACTCAGTGAGGAAGGCAGAACGGGACTTGAACCCAAATCTCCTGATTCCCACATCAACACATTGATTCCTTGGCTGGGCTGCCCGCCCATTCCCGTGAAGCCTGCTTTGTGTTAAGGCAGAGGTACAGAAAGCCTCTTTAACCTAGCTCTGACCAGGCGCAGTGGCTCACGTCTGTAATTCCTACACTTTGGGAGGCTGAGGTGGGTGGATCACTTGAGGTCAGGAGTTCGAGATCAGCATGGCAAACATGGTGAAACCCCATCTCTACCAAAAAATACAAAAAAATTAGCCAGGCATGGTGGCATGAGCCCGTAGTCCCAATTACTTGGGAGGCTGAGGCACAAGAATCACTTGAACCTGGGAGGTAGAGGTTGCAGTGAGCCGAGATTGTGCCACTGTACACCAGCCTGGGTGACAGAGTGAGACCCTGTCTCAAAAAAAAAAAAAAAAACAAAACCACTAGCTCTGAAAGCAGTATGGGGGAAGGTCATTTGACTATTGATGATTGCAGATAATTACTGTAGATAATTACTCAATGACTATAGTAGCTTCCTAGTGCTACTGCAACAAATTAGCACAGAATAGGTGGCTTAAAGAAATACACATTTTTTTCTCTCAGTTCTAGAGACCAGCAGTCCAAAATCAGTATCACTGCGCTGAAGTCAAGGTGTAGTCAGGGACGTGCCCCCTCCAGAGGCTCTAGTGGAGAGTGGATTCCTTATCTCTTCCAACCTCTAGTGGTTGCTGGCATCCTTCACTCCAAGCATCAAGGCCAGCATCTTCAAACCATTCTCTGTTCTGTCTTCAGATAGCTCCTCCTGTGTGTCAAACCTTTCTCTGCCTCTCTCTTAGAAGAACACCTGTGATTGCATTGCAAGCCTACCTGGATAATCTAGCATACTCTCCCCAATGCAAGATTCTCTCTCTCTTTTTTTTTTTTTTTTTTTTTTAGACAGAGTTTTTGCTCTTGTTGCCCAGGCTGGAGTGCAATGATACGATCTCAGCTCACTGCAACCTCCGCCTCCCAGGTTCAAGCGATTCTCCTGTCTCAGCCTCCCGAGTAGCTGGGATTACAGGTGCATGCCACCACGCCTGGCTAATTTTTTTTGTATTTTTAGTAGAGACGGGGTTTCATCATATTGGTTGGGCTGGTCTCGAACTCCTGACCTCAGGTGATTCACCCACTTTGGCCTCCCAAAGTGCCCAATGCAAGATTCTTAATCACATCTGCAAAGATTCCTTCCTTCCTTCCTTCCTTCCTTCCTTCCTTCCTTCCTTCCTTCCTTCCTTCCTTCCTACCTTCCTTCCTTCCTCCTTCCCTCCCTCCCTCTCTCCCTCCCTCCCTCCCTTCCTTCCTTTCCTCCTCCTCCTTCCTCTTCCTCTTCCTCTTCTCTCTTTCTCTCACACTCTCTTTTTCTTTATTCTTTCTTTTCTTTCTTGACAGGGTCTTACCATGTTGGCCTGGCTAATCTTTTTTTTTTTTGTAGAAGCAGGAACTCACTATGTTGCCTAGGCTGCTGTCAAACTCCTGGCCTCAAGCAATCCACCTGCCTCAGCCTCCCAAAGTACTGGGATTACAGATGTGAGCCACTGCTCCCAGCTCCTTTTTCCATATAAAGTAACAGCGAGTACGGTAGCTCATGCCTGTAATCCCAGCACTTTGGGAGGCCAAAGCAGATAGATCACTTGAGCGCAGAAGTTCGAGACCAGCCTAGGCAACATGGCAAACCCCTGTCTCTACAAAAATTCAAAAAGTTAGCCAGGGGTGATGGTGCATACCTGTAGTCCCAGCTACTTGGGAGACTGAGGTGGGAGGATCACTTGAGCCTTGGAGGTGGAGGCTGCAGTGAGCTGAAATCTCACCACTGCACTCCAACCTGAATGACAGAGTGAGACCCTGTCTCAAAAAAAAAAAAAAAAAAAAAAAGCCAGTCCAGTTTCCAGGGATTAGGATGTGAATATCTTTCTGGGGAACCATACTTTAGCATACCACAAGTGCTAAATAGATTTACTTATCCACTAACTAACCTTCAAGGCCCTGGGGGAATGAAATCTGGATGGAGAATGCCAGTTAAATGGAGAGAAGAGGAAGACAGGTCTGGGGCCTGGGGTGAGCTCTCATCTACCAGGCTTAGGTAGGCCCTCTGGGTTTTGGGGATGCTAAATAAGCACTCAGGGTACTCACTGGATGCTCTCGGGGAGAAACTGGCAAACAATAGACCACGGGTTGGCTGCCTGTTTTTATAAATAAAGTTTTACTGGAAGACAGTCATGCCCATTTGCTTATATATTGTCTATGATTGCTTCTGAGCAGAGTTAAATAGGCTGAGTTGAGAAGTTGCAATATAAACCATATGGCCCTGGCCAGGCGCGGTGACTCACGCCTATAATCCCAGCACTTTGGGAGGCCAAAGCAGGCAGATCACCTGAGGTTGGGAGTTCGAGACCACCCTGGAAAACATGGTGAAACCCTGTGGTGGTGAGCACCTGTAGTCCCAGCTACTCGCGAGGCTGAGGCAGGAGAATTGCTTGAACCCGGGAAGCGGAGGTTGCAGTGAGCCAAGATTGCGCCGCTGCACTCCAGCCCGGGCAACAGAGTGAGACTCCATCTCAAAAAAAGAAAAAAGAAAGGAACCATATGGCCCACAAGCCTAAAACCCCCACTATCTGTTCCTTTAAGTAAAAGTTTGCCTATCTCTACACTACAGAAATATGGGAACAGAAAGATAATGCTCTGTTTATTTCCCCCCTCCCCACCAGGGACTATGTCCAAGTTCGTTTTTTTAGTCTTTTTCCCTTCATGTTTCATTTTGAATATTTGTAAAGGTTATGTCTTCAAGTTTGCTGGCATTTTCTTCTGTGATATCTAATCTGGAATTAGCCCATCCAGTGTATTTTCCCACCACAAGCATTATATTTTTCATTTCTAGAAGTTCAGTTTGGATCTTTTAAAAAATATTTTCAGCCGGGCATGATGGCTCACGCCTGTAATCCCAGCACTTTGGAAGGCCGAGATGGGTGGATCATGAGGTCAGGAGATCGAGACCATCCTGGCTAACACGGTAAAACCCCGTCTCTATTAAAAATACAAAAAAAAAATTAGGTGGACATGGTGGCGGGTGCTTGTAGTCCCCGTTACCTGGGAGGCTGAGGCAGGAGAATGGCGTGAACCCGGGAGACAGAGCTTTCAGCGAGCTGAGACCGCACCACTGCCCTCTAGCCTGGGTGACAGAGCGAGACCCCATCTCAAAATAAATAAATAAATAATATTTTCCATATCGCAATTAAACATGCTCAATCCTTCTTCTACCTTCTTGAATATAGGATATGTAATAGCTGTTATAATAACTGTTTTGTTTTGTCTACTAATTCTATCATCTGTGTTTTGTTTTTTTAAGAGACAGGGTCTCACTCCATCACCCAAGCTGGAGTACAGTGGCACCAGCATCGCTCACTGCAACCTCGAACTTTTTAGCTGAAGCCATCCTCTCACCTAAGCTTCACAAGTAGCTGGAACTACAGGTACATACCACATTGTCCAGCTAATTTTTAAATTTTTAGTAGAGACAATGTCTCATCATTGCCCAGGCTGGTCTCAAACTCCTGCCTCAAGCCATCCTCCCACCTCAGCCTCCCAAAGTGTTGGGATTACAGGCATGGACCACTGTACCCAGCCTCATCTGTGTACCTTTAAAGGTTATTTCTATTGATTGATGTTTCTCCTCATTGAGTCATGTTTTGTCTTCTTTGCATGACTGATCATTTTCTATTGAATGTCGAACTGTGTCTGTACCAGCTATCAATCTATTCTCTCTCAGCTTCAAATCTACCCTTCCTTGCCTGCCCTGTGATAACTGAGCTGGACCCTGTAAGAATTTCTCCCTTGCCGTGAGCACGATGCTAAACTTTGTCAGGAGAGGGAGCTGGAGGAGCACTGTAGGTAAAAAGTTGCTTGCTTCTGTTTATTGTTTTCGTGTACTTTTATGGGTTTCTTGCTTTTAGTTCATGGCTGCCAGGGGAGTATGAGGAACATCCAGTGGTACTCACCCTCACCAAATTTTAGAAGTATCCCCACTGACAGCTTGCCATCAGGTTTCAGCAGTCCCCATGGGCAGACTCTCAGTGAGTCCCACAGGCCCCATGGCAGTTCACTTTCCAGCTTTAGCCCATTTGCACCCTGGTGGGGAGATTTCTTGCTTGCCAGTCTTAGCCATGGATCTGTGCCCCCCAGCCTCCACCTGCTTGCACCCCAGATGGGAGTTTCTGTTTGTCCAGCAACTGTGGACCAGCTGTGGCCTGGAACAACACAGTAAACTTCATTACCCAGTGGGCTGTAATTTCACTTTGCCCCATGAAGTCTGAATTCCAGCTGTGGGTCTTCTCCCTTAGCCGTAGGATATTCTTTATTTGTTTGTTTGTTTGTTTTTGAGATGGAGTCTTGCTCTGTTGCCCAGCTTGGAGTGCAGTGGCGCAATCTTGGCTCACTGCAACCTCTGTTGTCTCCCAGGTTCAAGTGATTCTCCTGCCTCAGCTTCCCAGGTAGCTAGGATTACAGGTATGTACCACCATGCCTGGCTAATTTTTGTATTTTTAGTAGAGACGGGGTTTCACCATGTTGGCCAGGCTGATATTGAACTCTTGACCTCAGGTGATCGATCCTCCCACCTCGGCCTCCCAAAGTGCTGGGATTATAGGTGTGAGCCACCGCACCCGGTCTATTTCTTTTCTCTCACGGATTGTTGTCCTTGAGATCCGTTGCCTGACATCCAATGTCTTGAAAACCATTGTTTTATATTTTGTCCAGCTTTTTTTTTTTTTTTTTTTTTTGATTCACTGAAATCTTTTGTCCAATTTTTTACTTGTTTCAGGCTGGTCCCTGTTATTCCATCTTCACCAGAGGTGGAAGTCAAGTCTAATTTTAAAATATTCATTTACTCAACATGTACACACAAAAAATTGTGGCACACCAGCCATGGGGATGCAGCAATGAAGAAAATAAACAGAAATCTCTGCCCTCCTGGAGCTCGCATTCTTATGACAACAGATTAAGAAAATGTCTAATGCTGTGTGTGCTCACCGCTCATGTCCTGGCCTGGACCAGCAGGCTGGGAATCCACAACCATATCCCCTTCCCCATCATCGCTACTGATCTGTCCTCTTTCCTTCCCTCCTTCCCCTCCTCCACCATGCCCACCACCCTGGAGGTGCCCCCTCCTCCTCTTTTCCAAGGTAATTCATGGAATTATTCAAACCGCCTTGTCTGTGCAATGCCTCTGGAAAGCTACATGATAAATGTCTTCCAAGCCTGGAAAGTGTGATTTATATTTTAATTATATCTGTCTGGCATCACAGGAGGAGTTTTCCTCTTCCCCATCTCCACAGCATCACAGTTGGCTCTTTAGTGAATAGATCGAGATCAAACTTTGCTCCTTGCAAGGTCACAGATAAGCAGCCCTCATCAGCACCTTGCATCTGACAACTACAAGCCAAGATCTTATTTATAGGCCCTGTTACATACTCGCCCCACACCTCCAGCTCATCTTTTATTGTTCTATTTTAAATTGGGAAGATAGCCAACCCCACGTCCATCTCTTTCTGCCTTATCACCCTGCAGCACAGGTTGGATAATGGATACATATATATATTTTTTAAATAACAGCTTGATTGAGATATAATTCATATGCCATAAAATTCATGCCCAGGAGTTCAAGACCACCCAAGACAACACAGCAAGAACCCATCTCTACTAAAATAAAAAATACAAAAATTAGCCAGGCATAGCAGGGTGCACCTGCAGTCCCAGCTATTCAGGAGGCTAATGTGTGAGGATTGCTTGAGCCCAGGAGGTCAAGGCTACAGTGAGCCATGATTACACCACTGCACTCCAGCCTGGGTGATAGAGCAAGACTCTGTCTTCCTCTAACTCTCATAGTCCTAGGAAGCTATGTATCAGTCTTCTGCCTCTGTGGATTTGCCTCCACTGGACCTTCCATATAAATGCAGTCATAATATGTGACCCTTCGTGACTGGCTTCTTCCACTTAGCATAATGTTTTTGAGGTTCAAACATGTTGCGGCATCCATCAGAACTTTGTTCCCTTTTATTGCCAAATATTTCGTTGTATGGATACACCACATTTTATCCATTCATCAGTTGGTGGACATTTGGGTTATATTACCTTTTTTGCTATAATGAATACTGCTGCTAAAAACATTCATCAATTAGCCAGGCGTGGTGGCGCATGCCTATAGGCCCGGCTACTCAGGAGGCTGAGGCAGAAGAATTGCTTGAACCCGGGAGGCAGAGGTTGCAGCGAGCCAAGATCACACCACTGCACTCCAGCCTGGGCAACAAAGTGAGACTCTGTACAAAAAAACAAAAACAAAAACAAAAATTCATGTACACATTTCTGTGTGGTGGGCATAAATATTTAGCCTCAATTTCCAACAGCACTTTGGCTGAGGGTGGGGTTGGGACACAGAAAATGAAGGTAGCCACAAAACCCAGCCTGTCTTCTGACTGACACTGATCGAGCCCTCAAGGAAAAGGAAGACAGGAGAGCTGGCTTCCTCCTAGAAAACTCAGCCTAGGCCGGGTGCACTGGCTCATGCCTGTAATCCCAACACTGGGAGGCTGAGACAGGCAGATCACTTGCGGTCAGGAGTTCGAGACCAGCCTGGCCAACATGACAAAACCGTGTCTCTACTAAAAAGAAGATACAAAAATTAGCCAGGCATGGTGATGGATGCCTGTAATCCTATCTACACAGGAGGCAGAGGCACAAGAATTACTTGAACTCTGGAAGAGGAAGTTGTAGGGAGCCAAGATTGCACCACTGCACTCCAGCCTGGGTAACAGAGCAAGACTCCGTTTCAAAAAAGAAAAGAAAAGAAAATTCAGCCTGATAAACAAGAGTTGAGGACTTGCTGTGTGCCTGGTTCTGAGATGGGAGCTGGAGGCTGTAGCCTCCCTCCCTCCTCCCTCTTCCTCCTTCCTTCTTTCCAGCATTCCTGTATTAGCATCTACTCTCTGTCAGACTCTCTGGGGGTACCCCCAAGGGTCTTAACCTAATTAAAAACGCAGGCAGTTGAATTCAGAATTGTAAGTGCCCCGGTAACTGACGTCGGGCCAGGACAGGAACTAGGGTCGCCCATGAGAGGGACACCCAACCCAGTTCTCAGGAATCAGGGAACGTCCCTCAGAGGTGGTGACCTTTGTTCTTCCTACATTATATTATATAAATTTCCAAACATACAGAAAGCCTTACATGCTCACCACCCAGGCTTAACAGTTATTAGCATCTTGCTAGATTTATTTCTAACTTCCTTCTGAAGGATTTTAAAGTAAACTTCAGACATTGCAGCAGTTCACTCCCAAATACCTCAGTGTTCCTTTTTTTTTTTGGTACAGAGTCTCACTCTGTCATCAGGCTGGAGTGCAGTGGCACAATCTTGGCTCACTGCAACCTCTGCCTCTGGAGTTCAAGGAATTCTCCTGCCTCAGCCTCGCAAGAACCTAGGATTACAGGAGTGCACCATCACGCCTGGCTAATTTTTGTATTTTTAGTAGAGACAGGGCTTCACCATGTTGGCCAGGATGGTCTCAGTCTCCTGATTTTGTGATCTGCCCGCCTCAGCCTCCCAAAGTGCTAGGATTATAGGCGTGAGCCACCACACCCGGCCTCCTTTTAAAAACAAAGATAGCTGGGCATGGTGGCTCATGCCTGTAATCCCAGCACTTTGGGAGGTGAAGGCAGGCAGATCACCTGAGGTCAGGAGTTTGAGGCCAGCCTGGCCCACATGGTGAAACCCAGTCTCTATTAAAAATACAAAAATTAGCCAGACATGGTGGCACATGCCTGTAATCCCAGCTACTCAGGAGGCTGAGGCAGGAGAATCGCTTGAACGCGGGAGGCGGAGGTTGGAACAAGCCGAGATCTCACCATTGCACTTTAGCCTGGGGGATAAGAGCGAGACTCCGTCTCAAAAAAAAAAAAAAACAAAGATAATTTCCTACGTAGGATACCTTTATCACACCAAACGTAGGTCATCATATTTCTTTGATAATCCAACGCCCAGTTCATATTCAAATTTCCCCAGTTATTTCAAAGACGTTATGTGTAGTTCCTTTGTTTGAAAAAGGATCTAATTACGGTGGAGGTGACCTCTAACCTGCAGCAAGAAGGCAGGGTGAGAAGGCTTTGTAGGCGAAGCAGCTCCTGGGCCAAGGCTCAGGGGGACAGTCAGGGCTGGGGGAAATCGACGAACTCAGAGCTTGAGGAAGATGGGCCCAGTCCGGAGGCCCTACTTGCCCTGCTGTGTTCCCGCTGGAGGAGAGAGAGGGAGCCCTCCTGGGCACAACTGTGACATGCCCAGAGAGTGGGGCTCTGATGAAAGGGCCTGCTGGTTCTTGCTATGATCCCCAAGGCCTGACTCAGGACACACCTCGGGCTTGAAGGCCTTCTTCGAACCTTCTTTCAGTCAGGGGAGCAGTCAGTCCAACAACCCATGGCTCCGGAAAGTTCCCCCTGAAGATTGGTTCCTTCCTGCTCACCCTGTGTTCCCTATGGGGACAGGCCCTGCCTTGGACTCCCAGGACAGTGTCTTTCTACTGTCTCTCAAGACAGGCAGGGTACTTGTATTAATCCATTTTCACACTGCTGATAAACACATACCCAAGGCCGGTCGTGGTGGCTCATGCCTGTAATCCCAGCATCTTGGGAGGTTGAGGCAGGCGGATCACCTGCGGTCAGGAGTTTGAGACCAGCCTGGCCAACATGGCGCAACCCCGTCTCTACTAAAAATGCAAAAATTAGCCAGGTGTGGTGGCAGGCGCCTGTAATCCCAGCTACTTGGGACGCTGAGGCAGGAAAATTGCTTGAACCAGGGAGACAGAGGCTGCAGTGAGGTAAAATAGCACCACTGCACTCCAGCCCGGGCAATAGAGTGAGACTCTGTCTCAAAATAAATAAACAAATAAATAAAAATAAAAAACATACCAGACGTACCCGAGACTAGGAAATTTACAAAAGAAAGAGACTTAATGGACTCGCAGTTCCACGTGGCTGGGGAGGCCTCACAATCATGGCAGAAAGGGAAAGGCACGTCTCACGTGGCAGCAGACAAGGGAAGAGAGTTTGTCGAAGGAAACTGCCCTTTATAAAACCATCAGATCTCATGAGACTTATTCACTATCACATGAATAGCATGGGAAAGACCCGTTCAATTACCATGATTCAATTACCTCCCACTGGGTCACTCCCAACACGTGGGAACTGTGGGAGCTACAATTCAAGATGAGATCTGGGTGGGGACACAGCCACACCGTATCAGGACCCTTCCTCCAGCCACGCTAGGACATGTGGCAGATCCTGACTCTAACAGCCCAAGACGGTGCTGTCTCTCCCCCAGGGCCCCATCGTCCAGCCCTCTCAACTCCAGGATGGGCTGCCATGGTCCTCTGGGTGCCTTTGCCTGGTTCTAGTCATGGTGTTGAATGTCAGAGAAGGAAATAGCTGCAGTCTCTGTTTAAAGCCCTGTCCTTTGAGAACAGCAGGTACTCTCAATGTGGGCTGTAGATGACCTTTTGAAAGTCAGACCCTGCTTCCCAGGAGCCTTTCATCGTGTTTCTGAGATATTGCTCTTCTCTCTTTGATGGAACTTCAGACAGAAGCCACTCTGCAGCCTGAGCCTGGCTGGGCTTTGAGTCCACTTAGCAACCTAGGAGCCCTGTCGAATGTGCCAGAGGAGTATTTATAATCTGGGAGCAGAGATAGAGGAGTTAGGCAGGGGCAGCTGGCCCTCTACGACCTCCTGGCACGGCACCATGATGCCCAGGGGTCTGGTCCCTGACAATTTGCTCCATGCAGCAAGGGGCAGGGTTGGGAGCGGTCTTTCTTATTCATCAGCCAGTCAATAAAGCATCTTTCCAGGTGGGGCTTTAGTTCAGGCCTTATGTTTCCCGAAACTTCTTTTGTTTGTTTGTTTTGAGATGGAGTTTCGCTCTTGTTGTCCAGGCTGGAGTGCAATGGCGCAATCTCGGCTCACTGCAACCTCCACCTCACGGATCCAAGTGATTCTCCTCCTCAGCCTCCCAAGGAGCTGGAACTACAAGTGTGCACCACCACGCCTGGCTAATTTTTGGTATTTTTAGTAGAGACTGGGTTTCACCATATTGGCCAGGATAGTTGAACTCCTGACCTCCAGTGATTCTCCCACCTTGGCCTCCCAAAGTGCTGAAATTACTGGTGTGAGCCACGGCCCTCAGCCTCTGGAACTTTTTTTTTTTTTTTTTTTTTGAGACAAGTCTTGCTCTGTCGCCCAGGCTAGAGTGCAGTGGCACAATCTTGGCTCACTGCAAGCTCTGCCTCCCGGGTTCACGCCATTCTCCTGCCTCAGCCTCCCGAGTAGCTGGGACTACAGGCACCTGCCACCGTGCCCAGCTAATTTTTATGTATTTTTAATACAGACGGTTTCACCGTGTTAGCCAGGATGGTCTCGATCTCCTGACCTCGTGATCCACCCGCCTCAGCCTCCCAAAGTGCTGGGATTACAGGGAAACTTCATCAGCTTACTTCATTAATCAAGCTGTCAGGAGTCGGGTAAATAATTCAGGAGGCTGATTTCATTCAGTCATTCATTTATTCACTCATTCAATATGCATTTTTGAGCACACACTGTTTTCCAGGCACAGTTCTAGGGGCTGGGAATACAGTGGTGAAAAAGACAAAGTTCCCACCCTTGCAGGGCTGTAGTCTGGCAAATCCACCTGCGTTTAATTGGTTTCAGCGAGAAACTGAATGGCCGGACCACTGAGGGCTCAAGTCAGCTAACCCACCACAGATAGGATCAGCAGGAATGGTGTGGGCAGCAGACCTAACGACAGACTGATATAATTTGAATATATATCCTGGCCAAATCTCACGTTGAATTGTAAACCCCGGTGTTGGAGGTGGGGCCTGGTGGGAGATGTTTGGGTCATGGGGGGCGGATCCCTCATGGCTTGGTGCTGTCCTTGTGATAGTGAGTTCTCAAGAGATCTAGTTAGGTTTGTGGCACCCTTCACAACCACCACTCTCTCTCTTGCTCCTGCTCTGGCCACATGACATGCCTGCTCCCACTTCACCTTCAGCCAGGAATAAAAGCTCCCTGAGGCCTCCCCAGAAGCCAAGCAGGTGCTGGCACCACGCTTGGACAGCCTGCAAAACCATGACCCAATTAAACCTCTTTTGTAAATTACCCAGTCTCAGGTATTTATTTATAGCAATGCAAGAATGGCCTAATACACCAGCTTTGGTCCCTGGACTACTAGAAGCATCTGAGTACCACAGTGGTGCCCACTTTGGAAAACCCTATTCTATGTCATCACGTACTGGTCATAAACCTTGAGACATTGCCCTAGTCATTACAACCAGCCTTGGCTGTCCCTAAATCCCCCTCAGGCACCCACTACTCATCCTTCCCTAGACAGGTCACTTCTATAAATGACACAGATCATCCATGACATGGGGATTCCACCTAAATTTACTTAGGGGAACGGCTCAAACCCTGTATTTTAACTACACCAAGAGATTCTTCTTCAAGATTCCTTTAAGGCTTTGTCTTAGTCTGTTCCTGCTGCTATAACAAAATAACTTAGTCTGGGTGATTTATAAATAGTAGAAATTTATTCCTCACAGTTCTGGAGGCTGGAAAGTACAAGATCAAGGGACTGGCAGATCCAGTGTCTGGTGAGGGCTCCGTCTCTGCTTTCGAGACGGTGCCTTGTTGCTACACCCTCCAGAAGAGACGAATGCTGTGTCCTCACATGGTGGAAAGGGAGAAAGGGATGAAAAGGACAGACTCCCGTAAGCCCATTTATAAGAACCCTAATCCCATTCATGAGGGCAGGGCTCTCTGACCTAGTCATCTCCTAAAAGCCCCACCTCATGCATTGGGAATGAAATTTCAACACACATTTAGAAGAGACACACACATTCAAACCATAGTAGGGTTGTTCCTTTTAAACATTATTTAAAGGCACCCACATGTACGTAATAATTATAAGGGGGGCTGGGCACAGTGGCTCAGGTCTGTAATCCCAGTACTTTGGGAGGCCGAGGTGAGCAGATCACTTGAGGTCAGGAGTTCGAGACCAGCCTGGCTAATATGGTGAAACCCCATCTCTATTAAAAATACAAAAATTAGTTGGGTATGGTGGCACGTGTGCCTGTAGTCCCAGCTACTTGGGAGACTGAGGCAGGAGAATTGCTTGAAACCGGGAGGTGGAGGTTGCTGTGAGCAGAGATCACACCACTGCACTACAGCTTGGGCAAGAGAGCGAGACTCTGTCTCAAAAATAATAATAAGGGCTTTGGGCTTTACCTATGTTAAATAATTATGACTAAATGTAAATATAAATGTAATTAAATTATTACATTAAATAATCTTCACAACAAGCTTGAGAGGTGGGTATGAAGAGTACCATGTTCTTTTCACAGATGAAGAAGCTGTGGCTCAGCAGGGTTGGGGGCAGAGCCAGGAGGAAATCTGCCACCTGCCTCCAGAGCCCTGCTTCGATGACATGTGTCACTCTTGAAACATTGCCACACTCTGGAGGAAGTTTTCCAGACTCCTCCGGAAGAGGACAGAGACTGGCAATTCCGGAAATGTCATCATCTCGGGAGTCCCAGGTCCCCAAACCCACTGAGTCTTTGTCAATTACAGATCCCCAGGGCCCCCCACCCCCGACCACCTGCGTCAGGATTTCTGGGCAGACACAACAAAATTATGTCAAAGCGCCCCAAACACTTCAGAGCCAAGTGGCCCCACAGCTGGTTTAGGGTCCTTTAGGCCTCCGGTCCTTTAAGGCCAGAACAGTTGGCGCCGGGGGAATTCGATGTGGGTGGAGGATGCGGGTGTGGGTTCCTCTCGGACCACCCTCTTTCAGGTGGGCTTCCAGCGGGCAGGGGCCAGGTTTTCTCTGCACTGGTGGGTGGGCTTGCTCCTCTCTGTACATTGGACACAGTGGAGATAAATTTCCAGAAAGGCTCAGGCTGAACAGAGGATAGCCCTAAGGGTGGGCTAGATTCATGGAGAATGTATCACGGACTAGTCAGTCATATAAAATAGTTGAGCCTTATTTTTGTTCACCTGAGGTCAATTCCATGAGGCCCTTGGGATACCCACTGGGTCCATGAAAGCCCCGAGATAAAAGACCCAGCATAACATTTTTGCTACTTATGGAGCTATACCATTGCTCGTTTAATCCTTCCTTGGATTTTTTTTTTTTTTGTCTAAGAGTAGTTGCTTAGTTTGACCACGAGGTAGCGCTAACGGGCTTGGTAGCCAATGGGTGGGGGTGTGGTAAACCTTGTGGACTTAAAAGGAAAATCTCAACATTGCCCCCTTATTAATTAATCAAACCTTGGATTTTTTTCCCCCATTCTGCACTTTCCAAATTTTCTGTAATGAGTTTGCATTGTTTTTACAGAAGCAGAATAAGGGCAGGGGTGGGGGACGATAGGGAATCACTATGCAATGATAAACTGTTATTTTGACATATTAACTTTAGATACTGTCTTTATGTGGCTGTAGTTATAGGATATGTGTATTTGTTTTATTGGAGTGCAGTGGCATGATCACAGCTCACTGCAGCCTCGATCTCCTGTGCTCAAGTGATCCTCCCATCTTAGCCTCCCAAGCAGCTGGGACTACCGGTGAGTGCCACCATGCCCAGGTAATTTTTTTGTTTTTCATTTTTTGTTTGTTTGTTTTGAGACAGTCTTGCTCTGTCACCCAGGCAGGAGTTGCAGTGATGTAATCTTGGCTCACTGCAACTTCTGCCTCTCAGGTTCAAGCGATTCTCATACCTCAGCCTCCCGAGTAGCTGGGACTACAGCTGCATGCCACCATGCCCGGTTAATTTTTGCATTTTTAGTAGAGACAGGGTTTCGCCATGTTGGCCAGGCTGGTCTCGAACTCCTGACCTCAAGTGATCCACCTATCTCGGCCTCCCAAAGTGCTGGGATTACAGGCGTGAGTCACCGCGCCAAGCCTGTTTTTATTGTTTTGTAGAGGTCTCCCTTTGTTGCCCAGGTTGGTCTCCAACTCTTGGGCTCAAGCAATCCTCCAGCCTCAGCCTCCCAAAGTGCTAGGATTATAGGTGTGAGCCATCAGGACTGGCCTGTTTTATCATTTTTAAACTTGACGTTATAATAATTTTTTATGTTACTACAGGTTCTTCATGAACATTTGTTACTGCACATTTTATAGTGACCATATATTGAGGGCTCACTTGCAACCATGCAAACACTTTGCTGTCTCAGGTGCATTTTTGTGTAGTTCTCACAATGGTAAGGCCTAACCTGTGAGGTGGGTATTACCATCACCCATATTTTATCTGTAAAATGATGCTTCGAGAAGGCAGGTCACTTAATAGTAAATAAATGGTGGAGTAAGTCTTTCTAACGTCACTGCCTTTCTCTAACCACAGTGCTATTTCACTGGATATGACCGTGACTTAATTTACCTAGTGTGCCCATTTAATTTGGCCACATTTCATTATCAATAGCACTGCAGAAAACATCTCTATGTAGAAAGTTTATTCTGCATTCAGGAAATATTTATAGAAGTGGACTTGATAGCCTAAACATTTTGAAGACTCTTGATAAATACTCAATGCCAAATATGAAGGAAAAAAATCAGGAAAACTTAACTCTGGCTGGCTATTTTATGATATTAAGGAATTATTGTTACTTTTTCTAGGCATGCTAATGTTATTGTGGTCATGTATTTTTAAAGATACATAACGAAGTACTTACAAATGAAATAATATATTTGGAATTTGTTTGAAAACACAATTGAGAGAGGAGTAGGGGGTTGATGAAAAAGATTAGGCATGTGTTGCTCATTGGGTTATGGGTACATAGGCGTTGATTCTGCTGCTATCCTCTCTGCTTTTGTATCTGTTTGAAATTTTCTTTCTCTTTCTCTTTTTTATTGTTTTATTTTTTTATTTTTGAGACAGAGTCTCGTTCTTTCACCGAGGCTGGAATGTAGTGACAGGATCTCTGCTCACGGCAATTTGCACATCCTGGGTTCAAGCGATTCTCGTGCCTCAGCCTCCCAAGTAGTTGGGATTACAGATGCATGCTACCATGCCCAGCTAATTTTTGTATTTTTAAGTAGAGACAGGATTTCGCCATGTTGGCCAGGCTGGTCTTGAACTCCTGACCTCAGGTGATCCACCACCTCGGCCTCCCAAAGTGCTAGGATTACAGGTGTGAGTGCCCAGCCTTTTTGTTTTGTTTTGTTTTGAGACAGAATCTTGCTCTGTTGCCCAGGCTAGCGTGCAGTGAAGTGATCTCAGTTACTGCAACCTCCACCTCCCAGATTCAAGCAATTCTCCTGTCTTGCCCTCCCGTGTTTGAAATTTTCTATGATTAAAAAGTTTAAAATATACAGATGAGGAAACTACTGAAAGAAAAAAAAGCTTAAAATATAGCTATAAAACAAAAGATCCGAGAGTCTACAGGACAAGCCAGCCCCATGATTCCTCTTCTGCCTAATTAGTGAGAAACACAGAAGAAAGGGGTAGCTTTCTAGAATAGTTTTGTTCAACCTCCTCTCCCATCAAACAAAAGTTAAGGTTTCCCTAAAACCAAAACACATCACTCTATTTTGTTTTTCAAAAACTTGTATTTATTTTATTTTATTTTATTTATTTCGAGACGAGTTTCACTCTTGTTGCCCAAGCTGGAGTACAGTGGTACAATCTTGGCTCACTGCAACCTCTGCCTCCTGGGTTAAAGTGATTCTCCTACCTCAGCCTCCCGAGTAGCTGGGATTACAGGCACCCACCACCACACCCAACTAATTTTTTGTATTTTCAATAGAGATGGGGTTTCACCATGTTGACCAGGCTGGCCTCGAACTTCTGACCTCACATGATCCGCCCGCCTCAGTCTCCCAAAGTGGTGGGATTACAGGTGTGAGCCACTGTGCCCAGCCAAAAACTTGCATTTATTTTAAAATAGGATTATAAAGTTGGACAGAAATTTTAAAGGTCTGGTCCTTATTCTTTTAAACCTCTGTGTGGTTTTTTTTTTTTTTTTTTTAATGGAGTCTTGCTCTGTCATCTAGGCTGGAGTGCAGTGGCACAACTTCGGCTCACTGCAGCCTCCACCTCCCTGGGTTCAAATGATCTTCTCACCTTAGTCTCCCAAGAAGCTGGGACTACAGGCATGCTACCAAGTCCAGCTGCTATTATTATTATTATTATTATTATTATTTTACTTTTTTTGTAGAGATGGAGTTTTACCATGTTGCCCAGGCTGGTCTTGAACTCCTGAGCTCAAGCAATCCACCTGCTTGCCCTCCCAAACTGCTGGGATTACAAGCATGAGCCATTGCGCCCAGCCATAATCAATAATCTTATGACAATTTTACACACACACTTCCCAACTGTAGTTTGATGCAGCCCTTGTTACATTTCTAGAAACGTCTAGTGTTCCCCTTTACAGTGAGGAAACTCACCAACCATTATTGGACAAAGTCCCTTGGGGGAGGTCACAGCATCAAAAGGAAAGAGAGTTACACCTCTTGTCAGTTTGTAAACACACAGACACACAGACACACACACACACACACACACGTGCGTGCACATCCTTGGTTTTACTCACATCCCTATCCTTCCCCCTACTCTGTCTGGGCAGGCACTTCCTGTCCACCCTCCCACATTGTTTTCCCAGGACACTCATGCCTCACCTGGCCAACTCTGCCAGAATCAGCAGCCAGGCTTGGGCCTGTCACATAGCACTCATGTAGCTGGTTCCCAGTGGGCTAGACTCAAAACCACACCCCTCTTAATAGATCTTGGCTTTTCAGTCTTCAGGAGTCCTTAAGAGAAAGCAGGCCGGGCGCGGTGGCTCAAGCCTGTAATCCCAGCACTTTGGGAGGCCGAGACGGGCGGATCACGAGGTCAGGAGATCGAGACCATCCTGGCTAACACGGTGAAACCCCGTCTCTATTAAGAAATACAAAAAACTAGCCGGGCGAGGTGGCGGGCGCCTGTAGTCCCAGCTACTTGGGAGGCTGAGGCAGGAGAATGGCGTGAACCCGGGAGGCGGAGCTTGCAGTGAGCTGAGATCCGGCCACTGCACTCCAGCCTGGGTGACAGAGCGAGACTCCGTCTCAAAAAAAAAAAAAAAAAAAAGAGAAAGCAAAATTTAGCATACCCTTTTTTTGTCCTTTAGCATCACTCTTTTTTGTCCAGACTCAGCCACAGAATCAGGAATTTCCTCATGGAACTGCTCTGCTCCCTAGATGGGACTTGTCAGTTTGAAGCTTCTGGGGCCCAGGAAGAAGTGATGTCTGTCACACCTTGCGGAAGGAGAACAGAAACTCAGGGCCAGGCAGGTGGCTCACACATGTAATCCCAGCACTTTGGGGTCTGAGGTAGGAGGATCGCTTGAGCCCAGAAGTTGGAGACTAGCCTGGGCAACATAGTGAGACCCTATCTCTACAAAAAATGCAAAAATTAACTAGGTGTGGTGGTGCATGCCCGTAGTCCCAGCAACTCAGGAGGCTAAGGTGGGAGGATCACTTGAGCCCAGGAGGTGGAGGCTGCAGTGAGCCGTGATGGCACCACTGCACTCCAGCCTGGGTGGCAAAGCCAGACCCTGTCTCAAAAAAAAAAAAAAAAAAAGAACAGAAACTCTGGTTCATCCCAGCAGCTGTTAGCCTAAAAATATCTCAACTCAGCACGCAGTAACTTTTTTCTCTCTCTCTTTCTGGCAGATGAGGCTGGAGCCAGACAGGACCTTTCCAAACGCTAGCTGGATAGAGTATGTTGTGTCTAGAAAAGCTGGGAGAAGGACAGAGAAGAACTGAGAAGTGTTTCCTTGAGTTCAACAGGCCCAGAGAGGGTCTTTCACGGGCCCCTAGTGGATTTCACTCTTTCAGCAACCAAGTGTTTCTGGAGAGCCTCTAAAGGGCCTGGTCTTGGGAAAGGAGGGAGGGGACAAGGTCCAGTTTCTGCATTCCTGGAGTCCACAGTTCAGGAGCAGAGATGCTAATAATTATGTGTATGGCTCTTTTGATGTGTCACATGGGACATATGCAAGGGGCCTCAGGAGAGGACCGGAGGGACCTAGGCCATTCTTGATTTACAACCCCGGGCCAAAGGAAATGTGTTTTCAGGACAACAAGGCTTTGATTCCATCTTTAGAGGAAGGAGAACTGAAGCTTCTGAGTCCAATAAAGGTGAAGAGGTCTGAGAAGGAGATCGGTATTGATACAAAAGATTGGGATTGAATATGGATTGATCTCCAGAAAGAGAGAAAAGGCAAAGTTTCAAGTGGTTCCCTGGTTCAACAGAGTATATAGCAGGTGCATGGATTCTATAGCCAAGTTCTTGAAAAGGTCACTGAGACACAATCCCTGCTGCACAGGAATCCTGAGTGATGCCAGCTAGGCTCTAGCCGTCACATCCTTCTGAGCTGCCGCTGCCATGAGCAGGTCTCCATGAATTGCTGCCTGTGGTGGGGATTCTTCCCTGGTCACCGCCCATAGGCGGGATCGTGCAGATGAGGGCCAAATCTTCTTATCAGGCATTGTAAATTTTGACACTCAACTTTTCTCTGTTGCCTAAACACCATTTTTTGTTTGTTTGTTTTGAGACGGAAGGAATCTCGCTCTTTCACCTAGGCTGGAGTACAGTGGCGCGATCTTGACTCACTACAACCTCTGTCTCCCGGGCTCAGGCAATCCTCCTGCCTCAGCCTCCCGAGTAGCTGGGACTACTGGCATGTGCCACCATGCCCAGCTAATTTTTTTGTGGTTTTGGTAGAGACAGGGTCTCACCATGTTGCCCAGGCTGGTCTTGAACTCCTGAGCTCAAGTGATCTGCCCACCTCAGCCTCCCAAAGTGCTGGGATTAGAGGCACAAGCCACCGTGCCCAGCCCCTAAACACCATTTTAAGAGCAATCATGGAAATTGAGAAGGGAAAAAGAAACACTAGTGATCCTGTCACTCCCTGTATCAACGTTTTATTTATGCATTTTTATTTTTATTTATTTAGATTGGTTGATTGACAGGATCTTACTCTGTTTGTCACCCAAGCTGGAGTGCAGTGGCACAATCATGGCACATTGCAGCCTTGACTTTCCAGGGTCAAATGATCCCCCTGCCTTAGCCTCCCGAGTAGCTAGAATTACAGGCACATGCCACCATGCCTGGCTAATTTTGTTATTTTTTTATTTTGTAGAAATGAGGTCTTACTATGTTGTCCAGGCTGGTCTCAAACTCCTGGGTTCAAGCAATCCTCCTGCCTTGGCCTCCCAAAGTGCTGGAATTACAGGCATGAGCTGCTGTGCCTGGACTGTATCAATGTTTTACATTTTCTATTTTCAGCCCTGTGTAAAAGATAAAGAGAAAAGTTCACAGGGACATTGTCTGGTGATCCTAGTGGACATCTCATGGCCTACCCTGGCCAACATTCCACCCTTGCATTTTCCAGCACCAGTGGACGGATTGACGTCCTTTCTTAAGTCCGATCTGCTGGACCACCACAAATGTGTGACCTGAGTGCTTAGACTTGACATCTCTCCATCCCACCATGGCCTGGAGAGAACAGAAGAGCTCATTCTAAGTGAATCAGGCTTGGATAGACTGAGAGGTGGCCAATGGATGTTTTGATCTCTAATTTTTTTTTTTTTTCCTAGATGGAGTGCAGTGGCGTGATCTCGGTTCACTGCAACCTCCGCCTCCGGGGTTCAAGTGATTCTCCTGCCTCAGCCTCTCCAGTAGCTGGGATTGCAGGTATGCGCCAACACACCTGGCTAATTTTTGTATTTTTAGCAGAGACAAGGTTTCACCATGTTGGCCAGGCTAGTCTCGAACTCCTGACCTCAGGTAATCCACCTGCCTGGGCTTCCCAAAGTGCTGGGATTACAGGCGGGAGCCACTGCTCCCGGTCTCAATGGATGTTTTGAAAAGGATTGTATAAGGGCCAAGTAAGACAGAGACCCAGACGTGACCTCTGGATTTGGCAGAGTGGAGATCATCAGTGGTCTGACAAGAGCAGTTTTAGGGAGCAGAAGAGGCAGAAGCCACTTTGGAGCAGGTGAAAGAGGATGATAGGAGAGGAAGAGAACTGTTTGGAAAAGTTTTGCTGTAAAGGACAGCTGGGAATGGAGCAGCAGCGAGAGGGGTGATAGGCAAGAGGAAGGGAATTTTTCAGAAGGGAGATAGGAGAACATGTTTGGATGCTGATGGGAATAATCTGGTAGACAGGAAGAAACTGATTTTGCAGGAGAAAGGGGGAAATGGTTGCAATAGTAAAGTCTCAGGAAGCTAGAGAGGTTATGCCTTCTGTGGAAAGAGCGGTCACAGAGGTCTCAGAGTGGCAGAGTGAACTCACCCAGGTAATATAGGCTTGCCAGCCAGGGCCCAGTGCCCATTTGAGATTTGTGATGATTGTTTTGAAGTGGAATCATTGAGTAACAGCAGAGGCATGAGGTGAGAGAGGATGGTGGCTGTGGGGTTGGATTTGGGACAGAGTTTGGACATGCCCAGCCCAGGACTTGCTCATGGATTGATATGACCGGGAGAGGATGAAATCGAGGACAAGGATGAAACTGAGACAACTCATTGTTCTTGACTTGAGTAAGTGGATGGGTGGGTGCCATTGATGAAGAGAGGGTGGGCAGAGCCTAAGAGCTCTGTTTGATGCATGTTAACAGGAGATGATTTGAGATGATTATTAGCATCCAACAGGCGAGACCCAGCAGGCAGTTGGACAAGTCTGGGGTGTAAGGGGAAGGTTGCTGTTTTCTCTTCTGCTCTGCAATGTATGAAAACATCCCATGGGCTGGGCCAGGGTATGCGACATTCACCATCATAATGTGCACACAAGCAGAGGAAGCGCTTCTGAATTTCCCACTAGACTGCGAGCTCCTTGTGAGAAGGGCCTGGATTTTGTTCACTAACACCTTGTAGGGCACCCCAGAACCCAGCAGGCATTCAATCAGTATTTTCTGCTGGATAGATGAATAATGTCATAGTCCTCCCAGCCTCTGGAAACCAGGTGGCTTTCTAAAGTCTGGGACAGGTACCTTCTTAGTTTAATGAGGTCTTACTAATTATAATGGTGACAATGATGCTTTGGGGATGACTTATAGTCAGGAAGGGCCAACTGGTCTTCTGAATAATGATTTAAGTAGGTCGCACCGTGATGGCTCAGAGTGACACGGCAGGCCAGGTGAGTGTAGGAGGGTGGAGTGGGTGATTGGATATACAAAGAAGGCAGTTCCAATTCTGCCAGTAAGCTGGGTTTGTTTTGTGACCTTAGGCCAGAGACTTGGCTTTTCCAGGCCTCAGTTTCCTTTTTTTTTTTTTTTTGAGATGGAGTCTCGCTCTGTTGCCCAGTACACAGTGGCATGATCTCAGCTCACTGCAACCACTGCCTCCTAGGTTCAAACGATTCTTCTGTCTCAGCCTCTCGAGTAGCTGGGATTACAGGTGCCCACCACTACGCCCGGCTAATTTTTGTATTTTGAGTAGAGATGGGTTTCACCATGTCGGCCAGGCTGGTCTCGAACTCCTGACCTTGTGATATGCCCGCCTCGGCCTCCCAAAGTGCTGAGATTGCAGGCATGAACCGCCACATCTGGCCCCTCTGTTGCCTTTTTACTTATTTATTGTTTTAATGGGAATGATAGGGATCTATCCCCTGCCCCCAGATGGCCGTAGGCACACTAGTAAAAGTGATCATCATCATGTTTCTTTCTTTTTTTTTTTTTTTTTTGAGATGGAGTCTTACTCTGTCACCCGGGCTGGAGTGCAGTGGCACTATCTTGGCTCACTGCAACCTCTGCCTCCCAGGTTCAGGTGATCCTGCCTCAGCCTCCTGAGTAGCTGGGATTAAACGTGCCTGGCACCACGCTAGGCTAATTTTTGTATTTTTAGTAGAGGCAGGGTTTCACCATGTTGCCCAGGCTGGTCTTGAACTCCTCAGGCGATCCACCCGCCCTGGCCTTCCAAAATGCTGGGATTACAGGCACGAGCCACCGGGCCCAGCCGATCCTGGTGTTTCTGTGGCAAATAAGGGAACCTAATAAACCCAAGGCTGAGCATTCATTCTCAGAAGCTGGCTTCTCATCTCTGCTCTAGGAAATGTAGCCCAGGCCCTGGACACTGTGAAAGAGGCCAGTCATGTTCTAGCAAAAAGACAACTCCAGGACTTGGCCTTGAGTAAGGGTAGATGGCAGACGGTCTGCATTTGTTCCTCTTGTCACCTGTGTGTCACAGGGCCCTGTTGGGAACGTTTGTAGTGTCCTCTAGCTGAACTGAGCAGGTGTAACCCAAAAGGCAGAGGGCCTGTACTGCTCTCCTCCTGCCAAATCGCACAGCCCCATGATCGAAACACCAGGAGAGTTTCAGGAGGAAGTGGGTGCCTGGGGTTTGTGAGCGCCTCAGAAAGAAGGGAGAAGGAACTAGCATGCGGCGGAGGACAGAGATGCCACAGATGCTGGAGTTCCTGCAAGAATAAAGTATGACCCTGCGGCAGGCAGCTGGGCTAGGAGACATAACACCACAGAGAGATGGAGACTAGTAGAATGTGTGGCATGGAATAGCCCAACCTCTGCGATGTTATAGAAGAGGAAGCTGAGACTCAACAAGGGTCACCCATGTGTTCACCAGATCTTTTGTTTTCTTTTTTTTCTTTTTGGAGACAGAGTCTCACTCTGTCGCTCAGGCTGGAGTGCAATGGCGCAATCACGGCTCACTGCAACCTCCACCTCCCGGATTCAAGCAATTCTCCTGCCTCAGCCTTCCAAGTAGCTGGGATTACAGGCACATGCCACCACACCTGGCTAATTTTTTGTGTTTTAGTGGAGATGGAGTTTCACTGTGCTGCCCAGGCTGGTCTCGAACTCCTGAGCTCAGGCAATCTGCCCACCTTGGCCTCCCAAAATGCTAGGATTACAGGTGTGAGCCACCACGCCCATCCCACCAGATATTTTTCAAGAGTCAATTAGATGCCAGAAGCTGAGCCAGCTTATGATTAAATATTGCAGTACAACACATCACTCCAAAACTCGGGCTGAACACAACTGCCATTTTATTATGTCACATTTCTGTGGGTTGACTGAGCTCAGCTGTGTGTTTTGCTGTCTGTGGTGATAGCTAAGGTGTCTAGGGCATGACATGGCTGGAATCTCCAAGATGGTCCATGCACAGAGATGCCAACCAGTGCTAACTCTTGGCTATGAGGTTCAGTGAGGCTTTCACCTGGAGTGCCTCAGTTCTCTTCTATGTGGTTTCTCCATGTGCCCTGTGCTTCTTAAAGCATGGTGCCTGGATTCCTAAGGTCAAGAAGTGAAAGCTTCAGTTCTCTTAAAGCCTGAGCTTAGAAATCCCAGAATGTCACAGCTACTGCATTCTACTGGACAAAGCCAGTCATGGGGTGTTTTATTTATTGTTGCATAACAATCCCAAAATGTGGTTTAAAATGACGATAAACATTTATCTCTCACAGTTTCTGTGGGTCAGGAATTATGGAGCAGTTTTTCTGGGCAGTTCAGTTTGGGAGTGTCCATGAGATTGCAGGGAAAATGTTGGCCAAGGTTGTACTCATCTGAAGGCTTGACTGAGGCTGGAGGATCCATTTCCAAGGTGGCTTACTCATATAATTGACAAACTGGTGCTTGTCGTTAATGGGTAGTCTCAGTTTTTCTGCACATCCAGCCTCTCCACAGGCTGCCTGAGTATCTTCACAACGTGATGGCTACTTTTCCCCAAGCAAGTAATCCAGGAAACTAAGGCAGCAGCCCAAATGCCCTTTATAAGCTAGCCTGAGAAATCATTCATTCTCATTTCCACCATGCTCTATCTATCATGACTCCTGACTCATGGTGGAAGGAGAGATTATGAAAGAGCAGGAATGACCAGGAAGTGAGAATTGTGGGGGCCATTCTGGAAGTTGGCTACCTCACAAGGCCAGCCCAAGATTCCAAGGGATGGAGAAAAAAGCTATAGCTGTGGATGGGAGAACAGTCACGACTAAGTGGCCATCTTTAACCAATCAGAGCCCAACTGTCAGGACGTAGCAGAGGACCAGTCAGAAGGGGCTCATTGCCCACAGAGCTCCCAGTCTAGAGGACCACACAGAAAACTAGCAGCAGAGAATGGATGTGTCTATAATCTTCATTATATAGATGAGAAACCTGAGTCTAAGAAAAGGTAAATTGTATGTCCAAAGTCTTACGGTAAGTGTCAGAGCTGGGATTCATACTCAGACCCTTGGACTTCAAGCCAAGCCATTTTCTGTCTTATGTTATATTGCTGCTTATTATGTGACCACATTGCATTTTAAATATAGAATATAAAATCATATATGTGTAGCGTAAAACAGCTACGAAAAACAAATTAAACAAACAAAAGAACAGGAGGAAACATAAAATGTTGACAGTTGTTATTAGGTTGTAAGAAAATGAGTTTTTAGCTGGGCACAGTGGCTTACGCCTGTAATCCCAACACTTTGGGAGTCTGAGGTGGGAGGATCACTTGAGGTCAGGAGTTCGAGACCAGCCTGGCCAACATGGTGAAACCCCTTTTCTACTAAAAATACAAAAATTAGTCGTGCATGGTGGTGCGCGTCTGTGTGATCCCAGCTACTCGGGAGGCTGAGGTGGGAGAATTGCTTGAGCCTGGGAGGCAGAAGTTGCAGTGAGCCGAGATCGTGCCACTGCACTCCAGCCTGGGTGACAGAGCCAGACTCTGTCTCAAAAAAAAAAAAAAAAAAAAAAAAAAAAGAGTCTTTTCTTCCTTCTTCTATGTTTCTTTATTTTAAAAATATACTAAATGAGCTTCTATCATGTTCATAACAGAAAAAGCCAAACCATTTTCTTGCTGCGGTGGATCCCACAGGCTCAGCAGGGGAGGGCTGCGGGGATGGCGCGGAGGTTAAAGGCGGGGTGTCCTCCACCTGTGGATTTTGGTTCCTCCTCTGCTGTGGGGTATCCATTGCAAGGCAAGTTTCTGGTTCTTCTGAAAGGCCCGTGGCTATTAATTAACTTACTTCTGCAAACAAAACTGCCTCTTCAGGCGAGGTGTTGGAGGAAGAATCTCAGAAAAGAAGGGTTATGCTTCTGACACTCCAGGAGTGGGTGGAATAAAGAAAACTAGAGGCTGATGTTTTCCCTCCTGGGTGGGATAGACCTATAATGCTGTTTTCTCATTCAAGATCAAGGTGACTGCCTCTCAAATATGAGTTTATGTACTGGGACAACCAGAGAGAATATTTCAAATGGATACTGTCTTGGAAATACCAGGATACGTAGTCATTGTAGATAGAAGCTGCTTGGTTGTTCGGAACATTTAGAAGTCTTTTTGGTTTCCTGCAACCATATGATATCTTCTTTCACTTCTATATTTGATTTTTGAGGCTTTAGCACCTCACCCCATTGTCTTCCTGCATGCCTTACATTCCATGGTCAGTAATTTTCTCTATAGTAAAATACATCAGCTTCCATTAGTTGGGCAACTATTATGTAAAGATGCTATACTAAGCAATTTACATACACAATCTTTACAAAAACGTATGATGTGGACATTGGCAATTTCTAGACGAGGGGCTCAGGGAAGTTCAATAACTTCTCCAAGGTCACACAACTCGGAAACAATAGAGGTGGACACTGAACCCAGGTCGAAATCTGAGCCCAGGTTGAAATGATCTCAAAGCCACTAGCCTAATGCTGCCTCCCTAAAAGAATACTGTAACATTAAAAGACATTTGATATCTTATATCCCTCCATCTTAACTTAAGATATCTTTTTTGGCTCCAAATTTATCCCTCTTTTTGAAAATAGTCTGTGCCACACACCTCTTAAACACCCTCTGAGATCCTTCCAGCCACTGCTGTGGCAGTCAGACCTGTAAATGTCCCCAGCAGCTCTGGCAGGTGTAAACTGACAGTATCTTGCCTCAGGCCTGCAGCTGCCATCTCTCAGCCCCAGCCCAAGGCATCTCTTTTGACACTGCAGCTTAGAAAGCACTGGAACCCATTCAGTGCCAAGCCACTGCATTCTGGAAACTCGGCTCTGGCAGGTGTGCAGAGCCTTTTACCTTTGGAGAAGGGGCCAGTGGGTAAATGCCCTCCCCTTTACTCCAGGGGCGGGTACTGAGACACTTCTTACAGTCCTCAGACAGTCCCTCCAAATCAAGCAGCCAGGAATGTGGCCACCCCAGTGACACACACTCAAGTGCTTCTGCCTCCCTCCCTATGTCAGTTCCTGGAGCCTCAGTTATGCTCCCTGGGCTCACACCCCCCAATAGTGTATTCACATGTAAGCTTTTGTCTCAAGCTCTGCTTTCTGGGCAACTCTCACAGATCCAAACATTTTCCTTGCCTAAACTCTCACCCAAATATCTTCGTTTTCTAAATCAGAAAATGGGTGCTAAGTAACCATATGGAAATGATGAAAGCTAGCAATTCCACCATTTCCACTCACAATTCTGTTGAACAACCCAGGAAGGAGCCGGCATCTCCCGCTTATTCCTAGGTACTCTATATCTGGGTATATAAATCACCTTTTCAAGGTTATGAACCAAAAAACACCCAACCTTCCTCTGTGTTTGGCTGGATGTATATGTCGTTAAATGGCCAGTTGAGCCCTTCCACTTCTGCTATTTTAGGTGTGGTATGTTCTGGTGGGGCTGAGAGGTGTCCCAGCTGCAGGGCTGGGGCTGTCATCCATTGGCTGTGCTGCTGACCCTCTGTCCCTGGAGTTAGAATCGTGTTCGGGGGTGATTCCAGGCAAGCTCAAGATTGGATTTCCCATGCTGGAATGGAGGCAGGAGGACAGTAGTCACGAGCAGGGGACCTTGTGGTTGGAAGGCAACAAAGATGGTGGGCAATGTCAAGGTCATCAAGAGAGCAAGGGAGTATGTGCTGAAAGGCATATTCCTTCTCTGTGGAGAGTGTTGGGAAGGCCCTGAGAGATAACGCGCGGAATCAGGGCAGAAAAGGAGGAAAATGTCAGTCTTTCTCTTTAGAAATTCCACCCTGGCACTGCTCCACATCAGTTAGAAGCTGCCATTCCCCAGCGGGCCTTGGAATGACAGAGCTTTGCGCCATTTATATTTAATAACCTCAGGCCTCACATGCTAACTAGCAAAGTAAATAATGAGCATCACCACTGTCTGCTGCCCCATTATGGCAGGGAATTATTCTTGTGAGTGCATCCACCACTTGAGGTATCTCTAAAGCCCCTGATGACGTCCCTCAAGGAGCCCTTTCCACAAATGCTTGTATCTCAAAGGTGGTGGGAGTCCTGATTATAAACAAGTTTTCATTTCAGAAGGAAAACCAGTCATGAATGAGCCTCTCCCCCTGCCCCCGATCTTGCAGAGCCTTCCCAGTGCTGGTTCAGAGTGGAAAGAAAGTACTGGAGCCTTGCCCAGTCCTCAGATTGATTATTTCCCATAAAGGAACCAGGGGAAGAGAAAACCCAGGAGTTGAGCATCTTTAGAAACTCCAATTCTGTGGCCACACCTGACCCTGTCATCACTTGGAATGGTTCAACAACGAACAAAGTCGGTTTCCTCTCATCTTTCCTGCCACCACATATTTCCTCCCATCTATCCCCTCTCCTTTGGATTTCCTATCCAGCATGGAACCTATGACCTATCTTTTCAACCACCCTGTTGTCAGTGTCCTCAACACTGTCCTGTCTGTCCATCCCTAACCCTGGGATTCTCCATACCTGGCTTCTGTGGCTAAGCCCCAGAGAGTCATCCACCCAACTCTGCAGACCTGGTGCCACCACAAACGCATGGGTTTCCCAGAATCCTCCCTCTCCATCGGGCAGCTCCCACTTTCATTCCTCTTGGTGGCTTTTCCAGACCCTCACAGTACCCCTCAAAGCCCTTCGTCATCCCCTCCCCACCCATTCTCGAGAGATGACTTTGCTTCCTACCTCGACCCAGGGCCATTCTCTTGTCCCCTTGGTCCTCCTTGAACCCTATCATGACAGTCTTCCACTGCACAGTCTCTTCATTCTTCTTTTTTTTTTTCTTTTTTTTGAGATGGAGTCTCACTCTGTTGCCCAGGCTGGAGTGCAATGGTGTGATCTCAGCTCACTGCAGTCTCCACCTCCCAGTTTCAAGGGATTCTCCTGCTTCAGCCTCCCGAGTAGCTGGGATTACAGGCGTGCAACACCACATCTGGCTAATGTTTGTATTTTTAGTAGAGACAGGGTTTCACCATGTTGGCCATGCTGGTCTCGAACTCCTGACCTCAAGTGATCCACCCGCCTTGGCCTCCCAAAGTGTTGGGATTAAAGGCATGAGCCACTGCACCTGGCCAATTCTTCTTTTTCCTTAACTCTTCTCCTCAGCCCAGCTCTAGGGAACCTCTACATTTCCAGCCACATCTATGCTGCATGTGTCAATGACCCTACTCTTCTAATTTTGAAATCCCAAAGCATACTTTCAGGCCTCTTCTAATTTGACCCTTCTGTGGCATCTATTGCTGTTGCTGTAGCATCTGTTGCTCTCTCTTTCAATGTCTTCTCCCTTGGGTTTGGTGACTCTTACTTGGGTTTTTGTAAACTTTCTGGCTTCTCTTCATAATGACCTTCATCTGGCCACCCCTAAAAACATTATTGGGTTCCCCAGGGGTTCTAAGTGCCTATTCTGTGTCCCCACGGCTCCTGGGCTTCCCTCTAAGGAAGCCTATAATGGTCTATCAACGTGTCAGTTTCTCTACTAGATCTAGCATCTACAAGTGCCTTGATCTCTATCCCCAGTACTGAGTCCACCACTTGGTACTGAGTGCACAGTGATTGCTCATTAATGGTGTGGCTTGTGGCATAATGATCCCTAATCTTTGTTAGATGTACATATGGATCAACGTTTTGGTTTTCTGTACCTCTTAACCATTTCTATCTCTAAGAGTGCAATGTCAAAAACAGAATTAAAAATCTTAGGCTGGGCATAGTGGCTCATGCCTAATCCCAGCACTTTGGGATACTGAGGCAGGAGGATCATTTGAGCCCAGGGGTTCATGACCACTTGGAACAAGACAGCAAGACCTCATCTCTAGAAAAAGTAGAAAAAAATTAGCTGGGTATAGTGGCACATGCCTGTAGTCCCAGCTACTCAGGAGGTTGAGGTGGGAAGATCACTGGAACCCAGGAGGTCAAGGCTGCAGTGAGCCATGAGTGTGCCACTGCACTCTAGCCTGGGCAACAGAGAAAGACCCTGTTTCAAAACAACAACAACAAAAATCTTAGAGCATTTTTTGGTTTGTTTAGAGATTGGTGAGAAAAATAGGGATTCTCCTGAAATGCAATAATTGGGAATCTTTCAAGTGTATCAGAACCTATGTGGGCTTAACCTGATAGTTGAAACCTGGGTTTCAAGAGAGCCTGGCATGAGGGTTGAGGGGGTGGGGGTAGAGAAAGAGGGCAGAGTATTAGCTTGGGCTCGCATTCCTGTGACTTAAGATCCTACTCTAGGTGAAAAAATTTAGATCACTTTGTACATGCTATACATATAGAGTAGTTATTTGGGGGACAAAGTAAGGAATCTTGCTTGATATCTGAATTTAGCATCACAATCCCTAACCTTTTTCAGAGGTCACTACATTGAGTCACAGACGCCACGCTCTAAAATCACTCTTTTAAGCATGATTTGGGCCAGGCACAGTGGCTCACGCTTGTAATCTCAGGACTTTGGGAGGTTGAGGCAGGAATATCACTTGAGCCCAGGAGTTTGAGACCAGTCTGGGCAACATGGCGAGACTCCATCTCAAACAGAACAAAACAAAGCAAAACAAAATGTGATTTATAAGTTCAAAGTTCATACGTATTCATACATATTTTTCATTTGATTTTATTTTCCTGTCAGTCCAAGCGGGCAGAATATGTTATTGTTCCCATTTTATAGATGAGTGATCTAAGACTCAAAGAGATTTAATTATTCAACCTGTTCAAGGTCAAACAGATGGTAAGTTAGAGCAATGGGACTTAAACTCCAAGTCAGTGCTCCTATATTATACTTCCTTTTGATGAAGATGAGTGATATTTGTTTCTTTTGCCTTTTGAAGTTATCCATCCTGTTTCTGGTAGCAAGACAGGGTGTCTTGGCAGGCACTGGAGAAGCCTGGTGGTTAGGGTCATGAATGCTGGCTATTTCTTCAACTAGCCCTGCTATCTTGGACACACCACTAATCTGTGAACTTCAGTTTCTGCATCTATAAAATGGGGAAAATAATGGTCATATCTACCCTAAAGAGTTACTGTAAGGTTTCAGTGAATTACTATGTGCAAGGGACTTGGCATAGTACCTGGCACATAGTAACCTCTTAAGTTAGAAAACAGGCCGGACGCAGCGGCTCATGCCTGTAATCCCAGCACTTTGGGAGGCCGAGGCGGGCAGATCACCTGAGGTCAAGAGTTCGAGACCAGCCAGGCCAACATGGTGAAACCTTGTCTCTACTGAAAATACAAAAACAAAATTAGCTGGGTGTGGTAGCACGTGCCTGTAGTCCCAGCTACTCGGGGAGGCTGAGGCAGGAGAATTACTTGAACTCAGGAGGCGGAGGTTACAAGTGAGCCAAGATCACGCCACTGCACTCCGGCCTGGGCGACATGACAGAGGCTGACTCCATCTTAAAAAAAAAAAAAAAAAAAGGTAGGAAACGTTATTGTGTGATAACATGTTCACTTATTTTTCAATGCATCCAAATTCCTCACATTTCAAAAAGAAGGGATCCTTCTAAGTGTTCATGCTGGATCTTACTGGCTTCTAGCTTGAGATCTGGTTGGAATGTATTAATTAATTTAACACTTATTTGGAGCTTGGTAGGGAAAGGAGGTTGGTGGGCACTCTGAGAGGCACATTGCCAGCTTCCAAGGACCTTTGCAGGGGGCAGCTCCAGGGCTCCTACCCTTTCTCTCTCTCTCCCTGAGTTAGGGGGCTGAAGATGTGGCCAAGGAGAGTTTCAGGCTGTGTCTCCATTGATAATTGCCTTTGTTGCACATTTCCAGATAACCACAACTGGAAACCTCTCCTGTTGGGACATGAATTCCTCTTCCTTTGGGAACAGCAATAGAAACAAGTGGTGATCCCAGGCAGTAATGCCTGCAGCCCAGAGACTGCACTCTGATAAGGCTGATCAATCCTTGTGCAGAGTCGCCCCTGGCAACACAACACCCATCAGTAATCACAGCACAAACACAGTTATTGTGTGGAGGCCATTCCAAGAGCCCGAGATCTGTGTGGCAGACGGCTGACCTGCAAGATCTAGTGGGCGGGGGCTGACCTCCAAGTCTGAGGACAATGACTTCTGGGTCAGGCGGGTGTCTAGACCTGCAAGATCTGACCTCCAAGTCTGAGGGCAGTGACTTCTGGGTCAGACAGGTGTCTGGGATACTAGGGAGAGGAATGTTGCCAGAATGGTGAGCAGGGCTTGATGGCATTGGAATGAGGCACCAGAGTAGCAGGGCATTCTTCTGGGATTATGACTGGGCCTGGTGGTGAGCAGGAGTGTGTCTGCCATTAAGATATTTATGCACTGTCTCACGGGTCAGAGAACTAGCCTGGCTTCCCCTTGCTTGAGGCATCAAATCTTTTTCCTGCTTGAGGATTTCCAGCTTTCAGCTGTTGTTTATCTGGGGCCAGTGCCCTTCTACACTCAGTTCTTGGCATGACTTATTCTGTTCTGAGTGTCTTAGTAGGTCACCTCCACCCTTACTAGCAAGTCTCCCAACCATATTACTAATTCTGAGGATGAAAGGAGTTTGGCTTTCATTTTGCCAGTTGAATTTGAATTTCATGACTATGATAGACTCAAAATATGCACCTGAGTGTGGTCCTTGTACCACCTGCATTAGAATCACCTGGAGGGAGGGGTGTTGCAGGCCATCCCAGACTTAGTGAATTACAGGCTGTGGGGTGGGACTTAGAGATCTTCATGTTTAAACCCTCCAGGATGATCTGACGTTGAAGTTTGGGACCCACTAAGGCAGGAGACACACCGACAGGAAATGTGGATATGCAGAGGGAACTCTCCCTATATGCCAGTGCTTCTGCCAGCCAACCCAGGTTCACAGTTGATAAATGCACAATGGGCATTGCCATCCCAGGAAGCTCATTCTAAGTGAGAATTTACCTCTCTGAGCCTCAGCTGTTGTCTCTGTAAAAATGAGTAGTTAATACCAGGTAAGTTCTAAGCTCTAAGAACTCGTGGCCGGGCGCGGCGACTCACGCCTGTAATCCCAGTACTTTGGGAGGCCGGGGCGGTGTATCACGAGGTCAAGAGATCGAGACCGTCCTGGCCAACATGGTGAAACCCCGTCTCTACTAAAAATACAAAAAGTAGGCAGGCGTGGTGGCGTGCGCCTGTAGTCCCAGCTACTCGGCAGGCTGAGGCAGGAGAATCGCTTATAACCCGGGAGGCGGAGGTTGCAGTGGCGAGACAACGAACAAAAAAACTAGTAACAGAGTTAGTTCAGGATAGGATGTTGTAGTGCGGTAGTTAGGTGGGGGAAGTACATAATGTTGAAAACTGGGAATTTGCCTTTTTAAATCAACTTCTGCAGTTGGACGGGGATAGATGTGTCTGATGGCCCTCTAAAATGCAAATCGAGTGAATCTGCCCAGGGGGATACCCCTGGTTCTCCGAGCCTCAGTCACCCCACCTCACCCCCTCAGCCCTAGTCTCAAGGGCACTTGTTGCTGCTGGACTGCACGAAGAGGAAATTAAGAAGTGTAAAGAGCTGGGGAGAGCCGTGCAGCCCCGTGTGGGGAGAGTGAAGCTCTTGTCCCTCTCACCTGGGGCTCTTCCAGGTAACCCTCCCCACCTCCTCTCCCTAGCTCCAAGGGCGGTGGCCCCTTTAACAGACCTCACAAATCGCTCACCCATTTCCGCGGCCTCACCTCAGAGCGCGGTAGAACTGGATTGGTTGGGCCTGGCGTGCCGTTTGCTCCGCCCCCGCGCCCTCTGGTTGGCGGCGGTGGCCGCGAGCGCGGGGCGGGTCCGCCGGCGGGGCGGGGCGGCGTGCGCCCGGGGGCGGGCGGGCTGCAGGGCGGCAGGACCGCGGCCGGTGCCCCAGCCGAAGCCGGAGTCGCGGCGGCCGGGAGCACGGGCGCCGGCGCAGTACAATGAGGCAGCCAGCGGATCTGGGGTGAGCAGTCTCGGGGCCAGGCGGGGGCGGTGGAGGGAGCGCCCCGTGGAGAAGGCCCGGGCTGGGCGCGGATCGACCCCGCGGGCTTCAGAGTACCGGCCGGGTCCGGTGGCCCTTGGCGTGGCGGGGCTCGGCCCCCCACCCCGCTGTCACGGTCCGGGTATTGACGGGGACGCCCACCCGCGACGCTCCTGGGCGATCCCTTCCTTCGGGGCCCCGCCGGATGGCTCGGGCTCGACTCCGGCCGGAGGAGCTGCCGGCCCGGTTCCCTCAGCTTGCGGTCCCCGGCGCCGGGCAGGGAGGCACTGTCACGCGCAAACTAGAGGAAAACGGCTTGCAATTTTATGAATGGGGCCCCGGATTCCTGCCGCCCCCCTCACCTGCGACGCGAAATGCTTGGAAGTCGAGAACCGCAGTTACTTTTACTCGAATCTGTCAAAGGTTGTCTGCGCCCCGGTTGTTTTTCTCCAACTCCTGGAGAACGCGGGTGGCGGTGGGGTGGTTTGAGTGCTTTAGCAGGGAGGCGTCGGCGTGCCGAAATCCGGGGGATCGGAAGGTTAACAAGTGACATTGGGCTGAGGCCTAGCGCCAGGTGCCCTGCAGGGAGGCGGTGTGGCGGTGGACGCCGTAGCCGCTGGCTGCTGAGCACGGAAACCATACGGTGGGACCGGGGAAGGCGGGGAACGGCTAGCCACATTGCACCACACGCTGCCCAGAGCGCACGGCTGCCATGGGAGTTGGTGCAGGGGAGTCTTCCCCTTTTGAAAACGATTTTTGGAAAACTTAGCCCCACAGTGGGTTGATAGTTACTTAAACCATCGGTTGTTATGGTTACTGGGCATCAAATGTAAGGGCAAAGTCTGTTTCCACCCTCGCTCTGTCTCCAGAGCTATGAAGTACTTTGTCACTGTGTTTTACAGACACTGCCCAGGGAGCACAGCCTTTTTTAGAGCTGAGGGAAAATTGTGGGCTCCTTGAGGGCAGGGCTCGTGCCGTATTTACGTTTGAAGTGCCAGCGTCTTCACACCATCACCACTCTGCACATGTATTAAAAGGAATGAGTCTTTTACATGTTTTGAGGATTCTCAGAGGATTCAGAGGAGTCATTTCAGGAGCCAGGTATAAGCTGGAGAGGAAACAACGAGTGACTTTTATATGGAAAACAATAAGGAAAAATGGAGGGCAGGTTATCCTTGAACTCTGGAGTATGGGGAGTTTGAGGAGTCTAGGTTTGTGAGTTTTAGAGCTGGGTCACACAGAGACGCTTGTCTCATATTGGAAGAATGAAACTGCCATTTCTGTTAGCTTTTACCCAGACCATAAACAGTATTCTTTCAGAGACTCCCCAAACATGGTAGTTGGTCTAAAGTTATGGAAAACAAGCCTCCTGAGGTGATGTGGATAGAGTGGGATTTTGCCATAACATTTCTTCCTTTTTTTTCTGGGCCCCTTTGGGAGTGTGAAGGCTTGGAGGGAGAGGATGTGGAGGGCTCTGGGTGAACTGAACTTGCTTGCGTGTTTATCTCCAGTAAAAGGCACTGTGCCTGAGAGGAAGGAGATTAACAAATTGATTCACATCAGAAGATGGTGGTAATTGAGTCTACTGACAAGCAACCCAGGGGCTGGGATAGACGAGGAGGGAGGAAAAATTCAGGAGTTTGGTTTGGGCTGAGTGTTGGAGGTTTGAAGAGCGAGTTATGTCATCGTGTGAGAAGATTAGACACAGCATATACCAAACATAATGTTCATTACTGAGATTATGTTAGAGTGCTTCTGGAGAAGAAGCAGGAAAGATTAGACTTTTAGATAGAATAAATATGTAGCATGTTTTGGACAAAAAGCAGTTGCCTGGAGTCAGAAGAGAAATTATTTATTAATAATTTTGCTGTATGCCAGAAACTGCTAGCATTGTAGATATGATGGAGGGTGTTTTTGTTTTTTGTTTTTTTTTAAAGGAGGAAGAGTTTGTTTCTGTATGCCATATTAGTTGCCTTTCCTTCAAGTCAAAAGCTCCTGTTTTCTGGAAGGTTTTCTGAATCCCTTGAGGAAAGAGAGGGGAGAACTGCACAGTTTATTACTTAATATGAGAACAGAGCTACGGGGAAATTCTCCTCACTGTAGATTACTTTCAGTATCAAACTGAATCTTCAAAGACCAGTTTTCTGTGTCAGGTTCAATATAAAATTATATTAATCCTCACGTCTGTTGACTGGTATCTTTTGATGGAAAATTCCTGTTCTTTCTTTTTTTCCATTTATCAATTCATTCATTCAGAGTTAGGAAGTTCGTTAAACACACACTGTCTCTTGTCCTCTAGGTGTTTCGAGTTCATTTTCTTTGCCTGAATATCCCTCAGGGTCTGCTTTCTTCTGTCTGATCCTTATCTCCTAAAGGTCTCCTTGGGAATCACTGAGGTCACAGGGAATGATTATTCTTTGATTCTGTCCCAAGGCAGAAGACTAGTATAGAAAAGAGAGCATTGTTGAGTTCCTACTCAGCCGGGTACTGTTTTCTGCCCCTTGTGTATATATCCTCTCCAGTCCTAGAGCAGCCCTCTAAGGGAGGTGTGATAGCCTCATTTTACAGAAGAGGAAACCGAGGCTCAGAGCAAATCAGTAACTTGCCTAAGGTGACAAGCTGGTTAGGTGGTGGAGCAAGAATGTCAGTCTAGGACATTGATTCAAAAAACATGCTTTTTTGGGCCAGGCACAGTGGCTCACATCTTGTAATCCCAGTACTTCGGGAGGCCAAGGCAAGAGGATTACTTGAGGCCAGGAGTTTGAGACCACCCTAGATGACAGAGTGAGACCCTGTGTCCAAGCAAACAAAACATGCTTTTTCCATTGTACCACGTTGTTTTTCCCTGGAGAGAAATTACATTTTATTAGAGATGTCTCTTGCAGTGCCCTCTTCAGTGGACATGTTCAGAGTGGTCAGGTTCAGAGATAGTCAGAGAATTGCTGCACTAATGAGCTCCTGTGCTCCTGCTGGAGCCAGAGTTAGATGCCAGTGTCTGTCTCTCTGCCCACTGCAGTGTTGAGTAATTCAGGAGGCTGTTGGGAAATCTTTTACTGCCATGGAAAGGTGACTGGACTGACTGGGTCTGTATCCTTGTGCTCTGCTTACCAGCTCTGTGACCTTAAGGGTAAATTACTTTCTCTTTCTGTGTACCTCAGTTTCTTTGTCTGTAAAGTGGGAAAATATTCCCATTTCAACAATGCCAAGACAGTGTAATTTATGTAATCTTAATATTCCTGGGGAAAAAAAAGCATCTTGTAACGTATGGGGTCTTAGACTTGTAGTCGGCAGTGGCTTCCTTTTTTGGCACATAAAATAACAGTGTGTCTCATGGTCAATGTTCTCAGATGAACTAGGGGAGTATATTATGTATAGGTAGTTGTAAGAATTAAATGAGATCACTCATGTCCCTGGTTCTAGTGAGCACCCAATAACAGGTCATGCTGTCCACTGACAGGATGAAGGTTAACTGGGAAAAGCTGGGAAGCGTCTGGTAAGATTTGCCACTCAGTGCCCAGAATAATCCATGATTTGTGGATGGGGGAACATTTTCCAATTTGCCTAGAGCACTATCCTTTGGCTGACTCTTGTCCCTGTGAGAAGCATTAACTTTAGGAGCTAACGAGCCATGGACAGACAGCTCCCTTTGTCTTCCTATTCATTAAGGTCTTTGTCAACTTTAAATCCCAAGTTTAAAGTAAATATTGTTATAAGAAGACTGGAAGTCCATGCTGTTGTGAATATTCTTACATGTGAGTTTTAAAGCAACTCATAGGTTATATAAGATTTTGTGTTGCTCCTTTCCAAACTCCTTATAATGCTTAATTACACTGTGTGAAATGTCCATGAAGCACCATTAATGAGAGGGATGCTAGGAGGTCATAAAAGTTCAGAAGCCCTTGACTGGCATTGGTGGGGTGGAGAGAACACTGGATTTGGAGTTGGGAGGCTACAGTCCTGACAGTTTCACCTGTCATCCCCACTTCATCATCAGAGACATATTTCCCAGTATTTGCGTGGATTACCCAAAATTGCAGTGCGTAGTGAGGCAGGTTACCAACTGCATGTCACTTCACTAATTTGGACTTTTAAAAGTCTCTCTTCCAGGACAGGACGCAGTGGCTCACGCTTGTAATCCCAGCACTTTGGGAGGCCGAGGCAGGCGGATCACCTGAGGTCAGGAGTTCAAGACCAGCCTGGCCAACATGGTAAAAACCTGTCTCTATTAAAAATACAAAAATTAGCTGGGTGTGGTGGCATATGCCTGTAGTCCCAGCTACTTGGGAAGCTGAAGCAGGAGAATCGCTTGAACCCAGGAGGTGGAGTTGCAGTGAGCCGAGATCGCACCACTGCACTCCAGCCTGGGTGACAGAGCGAGACTCTGTCTCAAAAAAAAAAAAAAAGTCTCTCTTCAAAAAAGAAGAGTTGATTTCTTAGTGCCATCCCCCACTGCCAGCAGTCTCATAGATTATATGAGTTTATGAATCTAAGACTCTGAGAAATTAAATGATTGAAAGAAGATGATTGTATTCAGGACTTTTGAAGTCTCAGGTGTTTGTGATAGTGCTTTGAAAAACTAAAACAATAGGCAGGTGATAACAATATGAGTAACTATCATTTACGGGGAATTGTGTGCTAGGCACTGTTCTTACCTTGAAACCTTACACCACTCTATGAATAGTAGGTACTATTATGAATCTTATTTTAAGATGAGAAAACTGAGGCTCAGAAAGGTTAAATAACTTGTCCAAGATTACACAGCAAGGTCAAGGACTGGTAGCTGGGCCTAGGACGCTGACTTATGTTGCTCCCCAGTGGATGCCTGAAACCATTGATAGTACTGAACCCTATATACACCATGTTTTTTTCCTGTGCGTATATACCTATAATAAAGTTTAATTTATAAATTAGACCCAGTAAGAGATTAACAATAATAACTAATAAAATAGAACAGTTGGGCCGGGTGTGGTGGCTCACACCTGTAATCCCAGCACTTTGGGAGGCCAAGGTGGGTGGATTGCCTGAGCTCAGGAGTTCCAGACCAGCATGGGCAACACGGTGAAACCCCATCTCTACCAGCATACAAAAAATTAGCCAGGCAGGGCGGCGTGCACCTGTAGTTCCAGCTACTCAGGAGGCTGAGGCAGGAGAATCACTTGAACCTGGGAGGCGGAGGTTGCAGTGAGCCAAGATTGCGCCATTGCACTCCAGCCTGGGCGACAGAGCGGGACTCCATCTCAAAAAAAAAATAAAGGAAAGAACAGTTATAACAACCACATATTGTTCACAATTTTGGAGATAGAAGATTCGTCCTTAACATACATCTTAGCAACCTCAGTACAAGATTTTTTTCCTTTCCTAAGTTTTGAAGTTTGACCTTTTCACTTAAAGGAAGCACTTTATAGCTTCACTTTGGCATACCCAAATTGCCAGCATCATTAATCTTGTGCTTTGGGGCTATTAAGTAAAATAAGGGTTACTTGAACACAAGAGCTGTAATATCGTGACAGTTGATCTGATAACTGAGACAGCTAAAGGTGACTAATGAGTAGGTAGCACCTACAGTGTGGATCTGCTGGACAAAGGGAGGATTCGCATCCTGGGCAGGATGGGATTGGACAGTGAGAAATTTCATCACAGCTATTCCTGCACCCAGGATGGCATGCAGTTTAAAACTTATGAATTGTTGATTTCTGCAATTTTCCATTTGATATTTTCAGAACTTGGTTGGCTATGGGTGACTGAAACTGCAGATAAGTGGGGGAATACTTGTATTAGGAGAACTTTGTTAAATTTAAAGAATTAACTCTTACGGGAGTTGCAGAAGACTTAAGTCCTTGAAAGGAAAGGCTTTTCTTTGGTGAACAAAAGCCATATGCCAGGTCACTGTGAGCATAAATGGGACTATTGAGAGAAGAATCTAAACTTTCTGTGTGGAAGCTGGGAGAATGGGAAATGTGGGTGGGCTTTGAAACAACCAGGTAACCTTTGTCTGCTGGATTTGCCTGGAATATTGGTTCTAAGGGCTTTTCCGTAAGAAGATTATTGCGACAAACGCATTAAGTGCCTCCCCAGCTTATTCTAACAGTTGAAAGCGGCACTGGGCAAGAGGAGCTGGCTTCAATCATAAGCTTATTTAGGATTTGAGATTAAAACCCACCCGTTGGATTGCTCCTGCAGATAACCTTTCGGAATCCCAATATGCATTTTATAAGTTTCATTTCTCTTGCTGTTCAAAGCTGACATAAGCTGGCTTGTTTTCTTATTCAATTTTCAGTCCTTTCTTGGACCTAATGCTGTCTTTCAGGCTGTATCCTTATAGATGGTTATATTTATTATTTTAGGCTCGAAATAGAGAATTCAAAAATCTTTTTACTGAAGGGATTGACTGAACAATGATCATCATTCATCAAATATTTGAGCATCTACCAGGGCCAGTCATTGTGCATGGCATTGGAAATCTGATGGGGAGCAAAACAGATGTGGTTCCCTCCTGCACAAAGCGCATTATCTAGTCTAGACAACAAACAAGTCAGTAGACATATGCATCATATATATTGGATTGTAATATGTGTAAAATCTCCTTCCTCTGAAGGAAAAGAACAGGGCACCAAGAAAGAAAGAAAAAGAAGAAACCAGCAACTGGGGGTTTTGGGCAGAGCATTTCAAGAGAGGGAGCAACGTGGATGTCTGGCAGCTGTGAAGAGGGGCAGAGAGGGGAATACGGGAAGGGCAGGCTCAGAAGGTGCCAGGCTGCAGAGGACACGTCACAGGGCAGCATAGTGTAGCAGGGAGAGCAGGAGCTCGGGAACCAGACACTGCTCAAGGGGCCTCGGGAAGTTTCTTAACCTCTTTTGCCTCAGTTTCCCACCTCCAAAAAGCTATGAGGGTTGAATGAGCCTTGAAAGCCATACCTGGCATGTACAGAAAGGACTGTCGGTGGGGTTTGCTGACTCTCAGGGCCGTGGGGAACTTGACTTGGAGTGGATGAGCTCCTCTTCTTAGTCAGCATTTCCCATGATTCTATGTGTAGTGTAACCATAGGGCAGAAGGTAAAACTAAGACAGCTGAGGAGGTGTATCCATGGAGGCATTCTAAGGTAGCTTGTGTTGGGCTTTCTGTGGTGTGCTAAGCATTTGGTACCCATACCTGGAAGACTTGGCCCTACCTGTAGGCATCTCTGCAGTGGGTGCAGTGGTCAGTGTGGAGCAAGGTGGACCAGAAGCAGCTGTTCCTCTGCTCCTGCCTGCAGTTGTCTGCTTTAGTGTTTGGATGCGGGCAGGAGATCTTTAGCCTTTTTTCCTGATGAGAGGAGACAGATACTACTGGCCTTACAGCCAGGTGGTCAAACATGACAACTCGGAGTTGCTGTGTGCAAAACCTGCCTGAACTCCATCTCCAATGAGATTTGATGATGTTTCCCCATTCTAAGGAACAACCACACTTCAGGACCATACAAGGAGAAGACTTCATATAACAGGTCACTGGCTTGGGATAGTCAGTAAAGTGCTATGAACCCGGCCATGTTAAAGTTATAATTATCTTGTAAAGTATATGTGAGGCCTCATCAGATTTGTATATAATTGACTAAGTTTTTCAAAAAATCTTGGCCGGGCGCAGTGGCTCACGCCTGTAATCCCAGCACTTTAGGAGGCAGAGACGGGCGGATCACGAGGTCAGGAGATTGAGACCATCCTGGCTAACATGGTGAAACCCCGTCTCTACTAAAAATACAAAAAAACAAATTAGCTGGGCATGGTGGCGGGCGCCTGTAGTCCCAGCTACTGGGGAGGCTGAGGCAGGAGAATGGCCTGAACCCGGGAGGCGGAGCTTGCAGTGAGCCGAGATGGCGCCACTGCACTCCAGCCTGAGCGACAGAGCAAGACTCCGTCTCAAAAAAAAAAGAAAAATCTTTTACTCTGGAACATTTTTAAAAAAAATACACAAAAGTAAAGAATAATATAATGGATCTCAGGCATCTGTTACTCAATTTTGATAATTATCAACTTTTGCTAATCTTGTTCCAAGATAGTTCCACAATGAAGCATTGTTGGTGGATTTTCTGTCACAGTATAACTGTGTCTTTGGACTATAAAATCATTTGCTAGATATTCTAGAGAAAAAAATGCCTGTATACTGCATAATCATAGGACTGGTGTTAGGTAGTTGAAATTCAGAATCTGAAATGAACATTTAGTGGAAACCTCTTATAGACTTGTCTATGAGAAGTAGGCATATAAAATTAAGAGTGCTTTCAAGATGACCAGTTAGTCTATGTATTTACTAAATGGCGACTGTATTGGGCAGTGTGCAAGGTACATTAAAAAAAAGAAAAAAAGGCCAGGTGCTGTGGCTTATGCCTGTAATCCCAGCACTTTGGTAGACTGAAGTGGAGGATCACTTGAGGCCAGGAGTTTGAGACCAGCCTAGGCAACATAGTGAGACCCTGCCTCTACAAAAAAAAAAAAAAGAAAAAACAAAAGCCGGACACAGTGGCACACACCTATAGTCCTAGCTACTTGGCAGGCTGAGCTGGGAGGAGGATCGCTTGAGCCCGGGAATTCAAGGCTGTTGTGAGCCATGATGGCACCACTGCACCACAGCCTTGGTGACAGAGTGAGACTCTCTCTAGAAATCAAACAAACAAAAAAGGGCAGTCTTTGTCCACAGTGGCTTATAAAATTATGAGCCCATGATGAAGTCACAGATTATTTTCAAACATTCTTAGCAAATGAATTTTACACAAAGCCCAAACTGTGATACTGATTAAGAAGCAGTATTTTAGTGGCGTATGTTACTTTAAGTTCAATTTATAGTATTCACTTGTAGCATGAAACAGGACACAAGTTAATATGTTGAAGGTTTCTATATGTTGAATTTCGTTTTTATTTTTTAAAGGGGAAATTCAAATCAAACATGCAAACAACCCTGTAGCAGTGCCTCTGTGCACCATGGTACGTACAACAGACCATTAAACATTTGAAAGGTGGTTAGTGCAACTGAGAGCTGGAAGCTTTCATTTTAATTAAGCTGAAACCGAAACTTTAATTTTAATTTAAATAGTTCCGTGTGCCCATATTGGACAGTGTAGCTCCAGGGTTTATTAAACCACCATTCTCGGTCATGGGATAGAACCCAGCACAAACTAATCTGGGCTACAAATCAAAGGGCACAAGTCGCATGTAGGTTCCAAACTCAGTACATTTTACAGAAAAGGAGTTTGATTATGTAGTAGAAGGAAGAACTGCCTGGTGGGACTCGTGATCTTCCTTCAAGAGCAAGGCTCAAAGACCTGGGGAGTTTTGATTTGATGCTATGATGTCTCCTGGGGCTCAGAATATTATGAAATGAGGAGTGAATCTCTGAGTGAAAAGAACTCAAGCTGCTTGTTGCATTGCGGAATGTCTCTAAGAGGTAGAGAGGCGTCTGTTAAGTGGCTTGTATGAAGGTTTCAGAATGTAACTTGTATGAAGTTTCAGCTTTGGGAGTTGTGTTTGCTGCCAGGAGGGTTTAGAGGCCGCCTCTAGGCAACACCCAGGGGCTCAAAGAAGACAGATGCAGAGAGCATGAGCTGCTGGTCACCTCTCTATCCCCAGAGCATAGTAGATGCTTGATAAATGTGTTAAAAATGGATGACAGTTTCTGGAATAGATTTAGGAGTAAATAAGAGATGGGCTTGAACTTTTTCTAGAAATTCTGAAAAATAGGTGCTGAGGGAAGTGCAGTGCCAGTGAACTGCAGAGTTTGCTCAGCCTGTGCTTTCTGCCAGAGGTAACTGACATTTCTCCTCACTGCAAATGCAAGCTCGACCTTGCTCCACTCACCCTTATCCAGTCCTGCACCAAGTACTGCTGATTTTTATCTCATAAATGTCTCTTGGATGGTTCTTTTCTCTCAGGCTTCTCTGCCACTGTTCTAGTCTGGTCTAAACAACCATCTTTTTGCTTGGAATACTCTGGCAGCCCCTCACTGACCTGCCCTTATCTACTTCTACTCCTTTCTAATCTTGTCACCACCCGGCAGTCAGAGTGGTCTTTTAAAAATTCCTAACTTGGCTGGGCATGGTGGCTCATACCTGTAATCTCAACACTTGGGGAAGCTGAGGTGGGAGGATTGCCTGAGCCCAGGAGCTCAACACCAGCCTGGGCAACATAGTGAGACCCTGTCTACAAAAGAAAAAGAAAAGAAAAATTAACTGGGTGTGGTGGCCTGTGCCTGTAGTCCCAATTACTCAGGAGGCTAAGCTGGGAGGATTGTTCGAACCCAGGAGGTTGAGGCCGCTGTGATCTGTGATCACACCACTGCATCCAGCTTGGTTGACAGAGACCCTGTCTCAAATAAATAACAAATAGTTCTAACATGATCCTATCACATCCTTGCTCAGATTCTCTGAAGGTTTCTTTGTTGCTTGTGGGATAAAATCTACATTCTGAACATGTTTAGGTGCTGTGTGATCTAGCCCCTCCTGCCTTCTCCAGCCTGGGCCTCTCTCTCTCTCCCGGTTTATTGTATTCCAGGCACACTGGCCACTTTTCTCTTCCCAGTTGGAAGGGAGCTAGACTTTTTAGGAGCTGAACCCTCTGCAGGAAACAGCTCTACTCCCCACCTCACCCCCACCCCCATTTTCTCTCTTCCTTTGTGGCACTCATCACAGTTTGTTACTACATACTCTGTGGTAGATACCTGCTTTTCCCCTTCTTCCAGGAAGGCAGGGACCTTGTTGGTTTTGCTCCGCATTATCTACCCAGTACCTAGCTTCGTATCTGACCCACTAGACATGCTGCTTAAATATTTTCGGGGTGAATGAATGAAAGAGTGCAAACCACATTAGAAAACAAGGGAAACTCAACCTGAGGAATTCTTTTGAAAACTGGGTTATATGGCTAAGCACAGTGGGTCATGCCTGTAATCTCAGCACTTTGGGAGGCTAGGATGGGAGGATCACTTGAGCCCAGGATTCAAGACCAGCCTGGGCAACATAGGGAGACCTCCCCATCTTTAAATTATTTACAAAAAAATTTAAAAATTAGGCATGGTGGAGTGCAGCTGTAGTCCTACTCAGGGTGCTGAGGTGGGAGGATTGCTTGAGTCTGGGAGGTCCAGGCTGCAGTGAGCCATCATTGTACCACTGCACTCCAGCCTGGGTGACACCTCAGAAACAGACGAAAACACCTTGGGCTTATTGGAGAGGTTAAGTAGTTTTTAGAGAATAACCCAGGAAGGGAAATGCGGGGGAAAGAGTCCACAGGGATCTATCATAAAAACGGTACTGAGGGTTTAGAGCATCCTACAAAAACATGTTCTGAGAAAGCATATTCCATGCCCTTGTCCCAGACTTGAAAGGCATTTGCCCATCATGTTGCAAGGATGGGATTTGAGGCTGACCCTCTTGTCTGGATGGGTTTTCTGCTCCCAGCCTCAGGAGGCACTGACATGAGGCTCCATTTTGAGACCTTAAGGTTGGAGTCTTCCATATACAGCCCACAGCTAGGGGTGCAGCAGTCTTCCTGTCTTCCTGGAGGGTAGGGGTTCTGCCCTGCTCGTATTTGCACCTTTCTCCTCCCTCTGACCTCCTTCACTGCCATCGGCAAGCTAGAGTACTTTGCCTGTGGAGGGTGTTTGCCAAGTGTTTCTGAGTAGGCCCCAGTACTACCTGGTGGACACTAAAAAGGGCTCTAGGCAGTAATAAGAGGGAATTCTGGTTGTGCCTTGCGCAGGGGAGGCTTCCTGCTGCTGCTAGATTCCCTGTTGGAAAGAAGCTGGACAGCTGTGTTTAGACCTGACCCTGCAGATGGGGAGACTTCCCTCTTCTCTCTCTTCCTGAGGGCTGCTTCCAGATGAGTGGGGGAGCCTGCCAGTGCCCATCAGGTGCACCTGACATGTCATAAGGAAAAAGGAGAAACCTAGGTCTTCCCCGGGAACTTTGAAGTTATGAATAGGAAATTGAAGGACTTGATGCCGAGATAATGTTCTTTTGGAAGGAAGGGACTGGTTCCCCAGACCAGCACCACCGGTAACCAGAGAGATGTTTTGTGAAGACTAAAGCGATGTGTTTTCTGGGAGACTGCAAGTTAAGAAGGCTTTAAGCTTTATATTAATTAGAAATTTGTATTAATGTATAGTAATTAGAGAAAAGTCTACAGGAAAATCACAGAATCGGATAATGAGGAGACCTATGTGACTTAGTAGCATTCTAGGTACCAAAGTGGTGCCTTGGAGCTCTCGAGTGGAAACTAGCACCAAAGCTGATTGGGAACACCATTAAGGAGGGGGCTCCGGTATCTGTAAGCTCATGCCTGAACGTGAGCAGCTCATGCCCCCATGTGCTGGAAACCTTAACAGCACAGGCAGGCAAATACGATCTGATGGTTGTTAGGATTGGAGTTAGCAAAGTACTATGGGGTACACCTAGCCCCAAAAGAAAATCCTGTAAGTGATTTACTCTGTGTGCCCTGATCATGGAAACCTGGTGGAAAGCATTTCCTTTTATGATGGAAAGGGGAAAGCTGGGCCTGGTGGCTCACGTCTGTAATCCCAACACTTTGGGAGGCTGAGGCAGGTGGATCCCTTGAGTTCAGGAGTTCAAGACCAGCCTGGGAAACATGGTGAAACCCTGTCTCTACAAAATAAAAAACAAAAACAAAAATTAGTGGGGCATGGTGACGTGCACCTGTGGTCCCTGCTACTTAGGAGGCTGAGGCGGGAGGATCGCTTGAGCCTGGGAGGCAGAGGTTGCAGTGAGCCGAGATGGTGCCACTGCATTCTATCTAGCCCAGGCAACAGAGCAAGACCCTGCCAAAAAAAAAAAAAAAATAGTGAGAGGGGAGCAAGTTATGTTGTTGTAGGATGCTGCTTGCCAGACCGAAACGACAGTGTTATTTTCCATAGACAGATTTTAAAGTAGGCCTCCGGCAAGTGTAGTAGACCGTGCAGATGTTTGTATAAGGTGGAAGTCTATTACAAGTGGACTATGCGGTAAACTCTAACCCTACCTTGCTGATAATTTTACATCTGAGAGCAGGTAGAGGGAAGTGTGTGTGTTGGACTTAATGATGACAAATGAGGAAAAGCCATCCAGAGGGCAAGGGACCTTGTGACTGAGGCAGGGAAGTAAGCACAGAGCTCTTGTTCAGGCAGGCCGGCTGGCACCTGCTCACTAAAGTTGCTCACTAACGGCTGAGCATTTCCTACCTGCTATTAATGTTTCCTTAAATGCTTCCACTTAACCTGGAGCAGGAGCCATCTTGGTATCCTCAGTGCCTGGATGGGTGTTAGAAGTGACTGCTTGACGGTTAGTCCCTGATAGTGGCTGATCTGATGTGGCCATCCCAGTTTCCCATCCCCCTCACCTACAGTTAGGAGCAGAAACTGCTGTAGGAAGCCTGGCAGGAGCTGCCCTCAGGGATTGAGCCTCTTTGCCCGGCTAAGTTCAGGGGCAAGATTGAAATGGAGAATAAGTCAGTAGCTGAAAACCCGTGGGAAAGGAATTGCTTTTGTTTTAATTTCCCAGGGTAGGCTAATGTCTGTGGGGATACAGTGAGTGGTATTCGATCCTGATGGAGTAGGTTAATAGTGAAGCAGGAACATTAATTTTTTTTTTAAGGCTAAAACTCCCAGCAGAAATGGCTATTGATCATGCTCTGAGCCAGAAACCAAACTCATTTGGTCAGCCTAGCTTTCGTCTTAAGGCTGGCCGTGATGGAGAGTGGTATTCAGAGGAGGCCTAATAGCCTGAAGTGAATTTTATTTCAGGAGGCCCTAAAATCTTAGGGAAGGGAAAAAACACATCCTGAGTTTAGTTTTCGAGTTAGGTGATAGAGTTCTTTTGGCAGCAAATGTAGCAAGTGCAGGGCCCAGAATTTTCTGGGGTGGATGGTTAAGAAGTCCTTCCAGAAGTCTGTATGATTTTTTTTATGCCAAAGTGTTAATCTCAAAAAATAAAATTGAAAACAAATTTTTTATATATATATATATATATATATATTTGTTGACCCACAGCTCCGAAGAAGCCTTCCAGAAATTTCTAATTTCACTATTTCTAAAACCTAGCTTATTATGGTCTGTAAGAATTTTAGCCATTTTGTGAGCTCTGCCACAGAACTGAACCATTAGCCTCCGTTTTCCCTCTCAGAACTGCCTTCCAGCTCCTCCTGAGCTCCTTCCCACAGTGCTCCAGTGAAGTGTCCTAGCCTCTCACCCTACACACTGCTGAGTAAGCACAGAGCAGGCTGTACTGTCGATTGGTTAATGTTGAGTGAGATGGGTGCTTTATTCAAGCTAAGGAAAAAAGGAATTTTTTTAAAGGATGTTTTTCTGTTTTAGGAGCTGGTTTATACCAGTGCTTAAGTCGGTATTTAAAGTTGGAATGAGAGATTTTGGTTTCCTGTTCTTACAGCAGTAAACAGTAGGTAAGGGGGCAGGTGCCTGGGGTCAGCCCTTTAGATTTTTTCTTTTTTCTTTTTTCTTTTTTTTATTCGAGACAGAGTCTTGTTCTGTTGCCCAGTCTCAAGTGCAGTGGCGCGACGTCATCTGACTGCAACCTCTACCTCCCAGGTTCAAGTGATCCTCCTTCCTCAGCCTCCCAAGTAGCTGGGATTACAGGCATGCGCCACCATGCCCGGTTAATTTTTGTATTTTTAGTAGAGATGGGGTTTCACCATGTTGGCCAGGCTCATCTCGAACTCCTGATCTCTAGCAATCCACCCTCTTTGGCCTCCTAAAGTGCTGGGATTACAGGGTTCGGCCCCGCCCGGCCAACCCTTTAGTTCTTATTTCTGTCTGTCAATGTGGGTACACAGGGGCATCTTTTCTTTTTTTTTTTTTTTTTTTTTTTTTGAGACGGAGTCTCGCTGTGCTCCCAGGCTGGAGTGCAGTGGCGTGATCTCGGCTCACTGCAAGCTCCGCCTCCCAGGTTCACGCCATTCTCCCGCCTCAGCCTCCCGTGTAGCTGAGACTACAGGCGCCCGCCACCACACCCGGCTAGTTTTTTGTATTTTTTTAGTAGAGACGGGGTTTCACCATGTTAGCCAGGATAGTCTCGATCTCCTGACCTCGTGATCCACCCGCCTCGGCCTCCCAAAGTGCTGGGATTACAGGCTTGAGCCACCGCGCCCGGCCTGGGGGCATCTTTTCAAGTGTGATGCTATTGCTAAGAGAGGGAGGGTCCCTGACAGACAAGCAGGAAGCCTAGAATTTGGCGTGGCAACCCTCATCTAACCACTGGGATGAGTTCAAGCCAAATTCTTTGAGGCCTGATAAAGGGCTTATAAAATAGGCTATACCTGCATTTAGTTAATATGGACTGGTTATCCAGTGATCCCTTCAGCATTCAGCAGATGACACTGCTTAGAAGGCAGTGGCTATGCTTGGGGACTGTCAGTGGGCAGTTCCAGACACTGGTGAGAGTCAGCCTCCTGTGAATCTTTAAAATGAGGTCGTTACCCATCTTGTGTTTCCTTTTAGGGAAGGTCTTTAAAGAATCTTAAAGCAAGTATTTTAACTCTTTAAGTAGCATTAAGCATGGGAAATTCTTATAAAATAGATTATTTTCTCCCAAATTAATAGCTCATAAATTAGTGTACCAATTTTTCTTTTCTCTCTTTCTCTGTTGTTCTTTATTTCTAATTCTTTCTCTCACTAACATAAAGCACTTAGGTATGTTTTGCAATTATAATTTGTTTTTCTTTTTCTTTTTTTTTTTTTTTTTTGAGATAGTGCCCAGGCTAGAGTGCAGTGGCGTGATCTCGGCTCACTACAAGCTCCGCCTCCCGGGTTCCTGCCATTCTCCTGCCTCAGCCTCCCCAGTAGCTGAGACTACAGGCGCCGCCACCACGTCCGGCTAATTTTTTGTATTTTTAGTAGAGACGGGGTTTCACTGTGTTAGCCAGGATGGTCTCGATCTCCTGACCTTGTGATCCGTCCGCCTTGGCCTCCCAAAGTGCTGGGATTACAGGCGTGAGCCACCGTGCCCGGCCAATTTGTTTTTCAATAGATTGGTTATTTATTGTCTAGAAAGTAACCAGCTGTTTTCCCACTACAGTCTTGGTTCCAGGAGTAAAATTGCTGGCAGAGCTTTGGGAGGCACCAGAAGGCTGTCCTCTTCCTAGAGTGAGACTTCACGTGCTATCTTTGTCTTGCCCAAATGCCCTAGGACCATGCACTCACCATCCAAAGGGGTGTAGATTAAAACCCTACTCCTCCTATTCAAAACAGTGTAATGAATTCTGTACGTCTGGGTTTTTTAATCTTGGGGAGGGGGAAGAGAAATATCTGTGTCTCCTTGAAAATCGAGTGCAGAACTCTTGTGGATATTTGCGTATGTATATTTGTGTGGTGGGGAGGGATCTTTGATGTTCATCAGGCTTTCAAAAAGCCCTCAACTGAGAAAGGTTAAGGAGGAACTTCAGGTCTAAATCTCTCATACCTCTCATCTAAAAAGCTCTAAAGCCAACTTTTTAGAACGGAGAGACCAGTTCACAGTAGAAGAACCTGGAGCACAGACAACACCGGTGAGTGAACTGCAGGCTCCCTGCGCGGGGGTCCATGTGCAAGTCTGGCCGCCTCCTCACTGCTCAAATCAGATCATCCCTGGAGCCCCGAGATTCTCTTTCCTCACTGCTAGCCCCTCTCCCCTCAAATCCTAGGAGACCTTTGAGGGCGAGAATTGGAGATACATGTCCTCCTAGCCAGGTATCCTGTGCCAGGATATTTTATCCTTCAGTTCTCTTAGTCAATTTGTTCTGACCAGTACCCTACTGAGTTTTCACAGGGAGTCTCTTTTTTGCCTTTTTTATTCCTCTTCTTCCTCCTCTGCCTTCTTCTTTCTTTCTTTCTTTCTTTCTTTCTTTCTTTCTTTCTTTCTTTCTTTCTTTCTTTCTTTCTTTCTTTTCTTTTCTTTCCTTTTTTTTTTTTTTTTGAGACAGAGTCTCGCTCTGTCGCCCAGGCTAGAGTACAATGGCCTGATCTCAGCTCACTGCAACCTCCACCTCCTCGGTTTAAGCAATTCTCCTGCCTCAGCCTCCCGAGTAGCTGGCGCCTGCCACCACGTCCAGCTGATTTTTGTAATTTTAGTAGAGATGGGGTTTCATCATATTGGTCAGGCTGGTCTCGAACTCCTGACCTCAGGTGATCTCCCCGCCTCGGCCTCCCAAAGTGCTGGGCTTACAGAATTACAGGCATGAGCCACCACGCCCAGCTGCCGCCTTCTTTCTTTTTCTGTATTCTGAATAGTCTGTTCCCTGTCATCAGCTTTTCTGTTAGGTCTCATGATTCTTATCTGCAGCAAGAAAAGGGGGTCCCTGAGGTAGACAGAGCACCAGGAGGCTGGTCCTCCCAGTACTGTGACTCTGGAAGGTGGAACCTGCCCTTCCCTGGAAGGCGGAACCTGCCCTTCCCTGGAAGGCCTTAGGGCCTCAGCTCGCCCATTTTAGCCCAGAAGTCCAGCCTTCTCCTCGTGCAACCTCCAGCTGGCCGAAAACACACATCTGCTGTTGGCAGTTACTGACTCCTTCCTTTCCTCACGAACCTCATGCGTGTCTTGTGATGGTGGGCTCTGCTCATGAAAGTATGATTGTTTTATATACCTTTTTTTAAAGACAGAAGTTACTGCTTTCAGAAAGCATTCTTCCAGGGGGCGGCCCAATATTTAAGACAATGCTGGTAGGCCGGACGTGGTGGCTCATACCTGTAATCCCAGCACTTTGGGAGCCGAGGTGGGCAGATCACGAGGTCAGGAGTTCGATACCTGACTGGCCAATATGGTGAAACCCCATCTCTACTAAAAAATGCAAAAATTAGCCAGCTGTGGTGGCGCACACCTGTAATCCCAGCTATTCAGGAGGCTGAGGCAGGAGAATTGCTGGAGCCTGGGAGGCAGATGTTGCAGTGAGCCAAGATCATGCCTCTGCACTCCAGCCTAGGAGACAGAGCAAGACTCCGTCAAAAAAAAAAACAGGACAACGCTGGTGACAAATATGCATGATTGCAGCAGATCCCTGTTAGCAGAAATTTAAATTAGAGTCAAGAATGGTCATCTTCTGCCTTTGGCCATTTAAGCTTCTTCCTTTCTCTGAATTTCAGCCTCTAGTGCTCAGGAGGAGGTCAGGGATCTGGCTCTTAAAGGGTGTTGGAGGAAGGCCTCCTTTCCGTATTGCTTCTGAGAACTCCTTAGACCATTGGCAGCACACATCTTCACATGAAGGTGGGCTTTTGATCTGGGAGACTCTGCTTAAGAAACCGGATCTCTTTATTGATAGAGCTGTCTCATGAGCAAGTAATGCAAGCTGTTGGTAATTACAGAAAACCTACTGTGGAATTTCATCTAAAATTAATGAAGAGTCAGCACTGTGGATTTTAAATACAGAGGCGGTGATGGCTTTAGCTCTCAGCTGTCTGCGGGCTTTCCTTTGCTGTCTGTTGTGCCTGGGGGCTCCCTTCCCTCTTGTCCGGTTGGTTTGTCTTCCTATGACACGGACCCATTTTAATGGAGCACCACCAAAATATGCAGTATATTCCAAAGTCAAAGGTTTAGGATCAGAAAAGTGAAAAAGGTTCATTGTATTAAAAAGAAAACAATAAAATATGTGGAGAACAAAAACTGGGCAGTGAAATCTAGCTAGATGACCATAATATAATATGTCTGCTTTTCTTGACTTTATTATTATTATCTTTAAAGGAGCATTGTTCAATCCTCGATTTTGTATCTATGGCAGCGGGCGAAGGTCTCTAGATGAGCATGCACATACACGATGATAAATGGTTAAGGAATTTTGAGGCTAAAATCTTTACTGCTTAGATGTCATGTACTTTATAGGCATAGCTTTTCTTGATTTAATAGGAAGGATCTCTGCTCTATATGTGCTTTTATGTGACTTGAAAAGGAACTAACTATTTCATTTAAGTAGATTTCAATTAGGATAATGGGTTTGAGACATTTTGCAATGATACATTTTCTAGACTCGTAAGATGAAATTGTCAAATTATAGCAAATAGAGTTAGATATTACTTTGCAGCTTTCTCAGCAGATTGTAATTTCTCCTTCCATACATGTAGTCATTATAAAAATAATAGTGTAAGGGTACCTTTTATAAAACTGATTATTTTCCAAATAGACTGGTACCTTTTGGTTTAGAAAAAAATGATGGAAGAAGATTGTAGTTTAGGACAGCAAGCAGAAAGCAGTCATTTTTCAGCCTTTCATTTTATTTTACCTTTGGCCACATTTTTTAAGAAAGGCCCAAAATTGCCATATGTCTGAAAGAATATTGGTAATGGGGTAGAGTTGTAATGAAAGTGAGATTTTTAGAGTAACAAGGTCACTTTCTTCTGTGGCTTGTAGAAACAGATATGTGATCACAACAGGTCCAGCAGGCAGGGTTGTGGGGAGTAGAGAGTTCATATAATTTAGATCATGCTTAAATTTCCATATTTGAAAAAGCACTCAGAGAACAGGATTTTGTCAAAAGAAAAAAATAATTTTTTTAAACGGGAGGGGGAAATGTGCGTGTTATTCTTACAAGATGTTGAAAAATGTTTAAATAGCTGCGATACAGTTTGTTGAGGGGGCAGGGGACAGTGGGAACAGTGACTAAAGGGTTACGTTTTAATGCAGAAATGCCCAGTTGAAGAAAAAAGCTTGCCTGGGAGGAAAGTTTCTGTGGAGATGTGCCCTGCATTTTGAGTGATGTACTGAAGCATCAAAGACTCAGCATTAATTTTGATCTTTCTTGGGAAACTGGAGAAAATAATGCATTTCTGAGAAAAAATAGTAGCTTATGAAATGTCAAAGCCTGCTCTGGACAATGTCAACATCCATGAGTGCGAGGCAAATTCAAGAATCCAAACCCTAAGTGAAGACCTTACTGACTTGCTGTCTAGATGTCAGGGGCTGTTTGAGCCATGAGGCCCAGCAGGTTGTTAGGCATTCCAGGGATATGAGAGGTCCACACCCACACGATTGTGTGTTAGTTCTCAGGCTTCCTAGGATTTTTCTTGGGAAAAGGTTTTTGACCCCAAGTAGCTCCCAGCTTGACAGAATTCTTTAGAGGCAGCTCAGAAAAACTTTGGTTTCCCAAAATAATCCAAAGGCTAAAGTTCTGCCACCCTTTAAAAGAGTAGTGTTTTGGCTGGGTGCAGTGGCTCATGCTTGTAATTGCAGCATTTTGGGAAGCTGAGGTGGGCAGATCACGAGGTTCAGGAGTTCGAGACCAGCCTGGCCAACATAGTGAGACCCCATCTCTATTAAAATACAAAAATTAGCCGAGCATGGTGGCACACGCCTGTAGTCCCAGCTACTTGGGAGGCTGAGGCAGGAGAATCGCTTGAACCCGGGAGATGGAGGTTGTGGTGAGCCAAGATCCCACCATTGCACTCCAGCCTGGGCAACAGAGTGAGATTTCATCTCAAAAAAAAAAAAAAGAGTGGTGTTTTCTTTTGGGACATACTCGCCATTAGGACTCTTAACACTATGAACTCTCTCCGCAGAAATCCACACATGTACACACAGACCGAAACTTGCATGCATGCATATGTTAAGAACCCTTCATTTAAAGTAAGATGCAAAGTTTTGAAGAGAAAGTTTGCTGCTGTTACAGACACCATTTTCCCTTGAGTGTTAAAGCGTTCGTCTGGGAATGTCCTTTGTTGGTTGTTCCTCAGTAAGATTAGCAGAATGGGAACCTGCCAGCCAGGCCTCATTTTGAAACTCATACAGCCTAACAGTAGTGCTTCCAAAAGATGCACCTTCCCACTCACGTCAGAAACTGAGGCCCAGTGTTTTCCCCAAGGGTCTTTTTGAAGAAAACATTTTTGTCTAATAGCAGTTTTATTATTTTTATTGTTGAAAAAGCAGTACCAACTCTGTATTCATTTCCCTGGTTATTCATATGCTTTTTTCCCCTGAGAGTCAAAAGACTGGTTTAACCTTTGACCTTGTGGGTTTTTATAGCTTGAAATTAAGTTTTTAGAGAAATTGCTTTATATTTAAAAAAATTTTTGGCCAGGCGTGGTGACTCACGCCTATAATCCAGCACTTTGGGAGGCTGAGGCAGGCAGATCACAAGGTCAGGAGTTCGAGACCAGCCTGGCCAATATGGTGAAATCCCGTCTCTACTAAAAATACAAAAATTAGCTGGGCGTGGTGGCGTGTGCCTGTAGTCCCGGCTACTCAGGAGGCTGAGGCAGAAGAATCGCTTGAACCCAGAGGGCAGAGGTTGCAGTGAGCTGAGATCGTGCCACTGCACTCCAGCCTGGGTGACAGAGCAAGACTCTGTCTCAAAAAAAAAAAAAAAAATTTGGAGATGGGATCTTGCTATGTTGCCCAGGCTAGTCTCAAACTCCTGGCCTCAAGTGATCCTCCCACCTTGGCTTCCCAACGTGTTGGGATTATAGGTATGAGCCAACGCACCTGGCCAAATTGTTTTTTACATTAGTTATGAAGGAGGCATTGCATGCTTGTATTATGTGTCACACAATTTGAGAATACATGTTTTGAGAATACATGTTTTTAACAAAGTACTTTATGAAAACTGCATATGTTTGATGTGTCCTGCTTTTAAGTCCTTTGCTGTACTTTCCCACAGGCTAGAAGGAGGATGATTCTGGTTCAGAGGCAGGCCCTGGCACCACAGGTCTGAAACTGCAGTCCTCTTGGTGGCAACAGCCCTTTGATTTCTACTTCCAAACCCCTGGTAGATTGCATCCTGCAGAGGAGCCTTTATTTGTATGACCAAGATATGAGAAGTTACCACCACCCAGAAGTAGTATTCCTCCCTTTTCTGGAAGGATCCTTTTCTTTGATACAGCAACTGGATTGGATTTTCCCTTTCCTAAAATAAACGTATATTCCCAGCAGAAACAACGTCATACAAAGTGGTTCTATGGAAGAGAGAGTTACCATGTTACAGTCCTCAGTTAGAAAGGCTTTTGTTCCTGGAAAGGATACCATTGAGTAGTGACATCTGAGTTTTAAGTTAGATTTCACTTTCTCATAGCAACAGTGATGTAATGTTACATTATGGAAGCTAAAATCTGATGCTCAACTTGTAAAATATACTCAACTATAAATATTCCTCTTCTGAACTATATAGAATTTTCTAAAAAGGACACAAACAGGTTACTTAGGTATTATGTGCAGTGTTCATTCATTCATTCAACTAATAAATATTTCAGTGCCAGCATTGGGACATAGCAGTGAATAAACCTAACTTTCTGCCACGTACAGCATATTTTCTTATGGGGCAACAAGTAACAGGTAGGCAATGTCAGGCAGTACTATTCTCAAAAATAAAGAGAGGGCCAGGTTCAGTGGCTTACACCTGTAATCCCAGCTCTTTGGGAGGCTGAGGCAGGAAGATTGCATGAGCTGAGGAGTTTGAGACCAGTTTGGGCAACAGTGAGACCCTGTCTCTATTTTAAAAATTTAAAAACTAACTGGGTGTAGTGGTGTGTGCCTGTAGTCCTAGTTACTCAGAAGGCTAAGTAGGAGGATCGCTTGAGCCCAGGAGTTTGAGGCTGCAGCGAGCTATGATTGCACCAGTGCACTCCAGCCTGGGTGATAGAGTGAGATCCTGCTTTTAAAAAATAATAATAATTTTAAAAAGATAATAAGGGGATGGGGAGGCCCCACTTTTAGGATGAGGTAGTCAGGAAGGTCTTTCTGAGGATGTGACACTTGAGCTGAGACCTGCTGTTATTTTTTTTTTTTTTTTTGAGACTGAGTCTGGCTCTGTCGCCCAGGCTGGAGTGCGGTGGCCGGATCTCAGCTCACTGCAAGCTCCGCCTCCCGGGTTCACGCCATTCTCCTGCCTCAGCCTCCCGAGTAGCTGGGACCACAGGCGCCCGCCACTTCGCCCGGCTAGTTTTTTGTATTTTTTTTTTTTTTTTTTTTTTTTTT
>NC_037684.1:37888486-37949906 GCF_003255815.1 Theropithecus gelada | reverse complement strand
CGCCCGGCTAGTTTTTTGTATTTTTTTTTAGTAGAGACGGGGTTTCACCGTGTTAGCCAGGATGGTCTCGATCTCCTGACCTCGTGATCCGCCCGTCTCGGCCTCCCAAAGTGCCAAAGTGCTGGGATTACAGGCTTGAGCCACCGCGCCCGGCTTTTTTTTTTTTTTTTGAGACGGAGTCTCGCTGTGTCTCCCAGGCTGGAGTGCAGTGGCGCGATCTCGGCTCACTGCAAGCTCCGCCCCCTGGGTTCATGCCATTCTCCCGCCTCAGCCTCCCAAGTAGCTGGGACTACAGGCGCCCGCTACTGTTATTTTTACTACAGTAAATTTTAGGAGTAACAATTATCTTTGGGATCTTGGAATTCAGTGAGGCTTCTTTGCAGAGATTTTGATAGATTTGTCTGAAGGACCTCTTGAGGAGTTAGAACTTTGGTGTCAGTGTCCCTTGGAGAGAGAGACCCAACCATATCTGTTTTTTCCTTATTGTCAGTTTTCCTGCGGCAAGAACTGGAGGAGAGATGAAGTTACCGCTTGGCCTCTTGGCCGCAGTTCAAAGCAGAACTGAGCATCTTCCTGCTCGCTGGGCAGCTTCTGAGCTCAGTGCTGAACCTGGCTGCCAGACATTAGACAGTGGTTCCCAACTGTTCCAGATGCACGAACTGACCCCTCAGCAGTCACTCCATGAGCTCTGACAACCCCGAATGCTTTCCCTGGAGTGGTCACTGCATCTGGAGGCCAGCTGGCTTCAGCTTGGCCCTGAATCCCAGACACGGAAGCCTGGGCATAGGGTGAAGGATTGCAGCTGTAGGCCTGAGGCGATTTTTCTTCTGAATGTCATTTTAAACACTGAATCACGAAATCCTAAGTCTTTTAAGCAGCAGTATAATACTGCCAATGATGCTGCTGCTGTTCAAACATTTTTTTGCATGTGACCTGCTCAGCCCTGCAGTTATTCCTATTACTCCAGAGTCCCAGAGTACATTAATAATCGGTATTTGGATAGGGCTGCAGTTGACAGATCCATTGCCATACATCTTCCTTTAATCCCCACAATACCCTATTGTTACTCTTGCCTTGCTTTTCCCTTCACCGACCAGGCAACTGACTCTAAACCGATCAAGGAAGGAGAGAGACTAGCCATCCAATGAGACACCTGTGCCAGGAATTTTGTAGAATTCCTTTCATTCCCCATGCAAATGCTAGGAGGTAGACTTTATTTTTCTCATTTTAAGCTCAGAAAGATTGTGTAATTTGCCTGAGGTCACACAGCTGGTGAGGGGCAGAACTGGAGTTGGCAGTGGGTCAGTCTGAGTTGGAAGTGTATACTCTTTCTACTGCACCAGGCGCCTATCTGACCTGCCTGAGGACAGCCCCACTTGCTCCCTCCTCTTCATAACTCCACCTCCACCCTCTTCCTCTTCAGTGTCTCCTCAGTTACCTTGCCCGGTGTCTGAGCCAGGACAGGGTGTCGTGGGCTGGCCCGTGGGTGGGCAGTGACAAGTGCTGTTATCTTAGGTTCCTGGAGAATGAATAGGCTTTTAAACATTTATTAACAAAGAGCTTTACACACACACACACACCCCCCCCCTATACACCTGTACATACTTACATACATCTGTATATATAAAAATCATAGAGGAAAGTTAAGCTTCATATGACCCTACCATAGCAGGCATTCATTTACATTTTTAAACATTGTATAGTCAGTGTACTTACTCGTTTGCATTTTCCCCCTCATTTATCATGATTTCATTTACACATTTCTAGGCAGTGCACATACTTACCATCTGTAAGGACTTGTAATATTTCCTGTTAGCACACATAGAGTCCTTATTTAACAATTCAAGTTGTTAACCTTTTGTGGCCTGGTAAGTTCCTTACCAGATAGCATCTCATCCTCTCCTCTCTCCTCTCCTCTCCTCTCCCCTCCCCTCCCCTCCCCTCTCCTCCCCTTCTCTCTCTTTTTTTTTTTGAGACAGAGTCTTACTCTGTTGCCCAGGCTGGAGTGCAGTGGCATGATCTTGGCTCACTGCAACCTCTGCCTCCCAAGTTCAAGCAATTCTCCTGCCTCAGCCTCCCGAGTGGCTGGGATTACAGGCACCTGCCACCATGCCCGGCTAATTTTTGTATTTTTAGTGGAGACGGGGTTTCGCCATGTTGGCTAGCGTGGTCTTGAACTCCTGACCTCAGGTGATCTGCCTGCCTCTGCCTCCCAAAGTGCTGGGATTACAGGTGTGAGCCACCATGCCTGGCCAGCATTATTTCCTTAGGAAAATAAGTTGCTTTTGAAAAATGTTTTGTAAGTTAGGGTTAGTTTATTCATCATTGTTTTAGTGGATTTGGTGGATTTGGTTTGGAAACATGCAGTAGTATTTGATAGAAAAAAACATTTGTATTTTCCAGGTTTCAGTTTACATTTTGATCTAAATTCTGCGAATAGTTATAACCAGACTTACAAAGCTTTTTGGGGTATGATTATATGTCTAGGTAAAACTCTTTTAAGAAGATGAAGCAGAGAGGATTGAATTGACAAACACAGTTCTTTAAAAATTAAGGTTATTTTGAGACTAAGAACATAATTGCTTAATTGCAGGTAATAACAGAAAAAACCTGGAAGTAAACATCCCATAATCTGACCTCCAAGGCAGAAGACTGGCACCAAGGAAATGGCAGCTTCATTCCTTTCCTGTCTTGGGCATTGGTAAAAGGAGTTGCCTAGATCTGTTTGATTTCCATTTCAGCCCTTATTAGTAGTTATGCCTTAGGCAAATTATTCGATTTCTCTGACTCAGTTTCTTTATTCAGAAAATGGAGGCATAATTCTTGCCTCATAGGGCCATGAAGATTAAATGAGGGGTGAGGGGTGTCTTGAAGTGTTTGGGACATAAATCTTCAATAAAATCTAATTCTTTTTTTTTTTCTTTACAGTTAACTCAAACCTTTTAGTGAATTGGTGCACTTTTTAGGTGATGCTTTTTAGGTGATGCAAAGACCCTGCTTTGCTCATTTTAAGAAACAGTTATTTTTCTTTCTCCATTTTGAAGTTTCTTGTTTGCTGCCTAGTTGATATGATTTGGCTCTGTCCCCACCCAAATCTCATCTTGAATTGTAGTTCCCATAATCGCCACACGTCATGGGAGGGACCTGGTGGGAGGTAATTGAATCATGGGGTGGTTACCCTCATGCTGTTCTTGTGATCGTGAGTTCTCACAAGAGCTGATGGTTTCATAAGGGGCTTCCCCCTTTGCTTGGCACTCATTCTCTCTCCTGCTGCCCTGTGAAGAGGTGCCTCCTGCCGTGATTGTAAGTTTCCTGAGGCCTCCCCAGCCATGTGAAACTGTGAGTCAGTTAAACCTCTTCTCTTTATAAATTACCAAGTCTTGTGTATTCCTTCATAGCAGCATGAGAACGGACTAATACACTGGTTTAAATTAGAATGCCAAAATTTAAAGAATTTTTATCTTGAATAGTAGATGGAATTAACTTTCTCTTGAAAGATACATTTTAAAAAGTTGAACTTACACAGATAGTTTTGAAATGGTCTTCTTTTATTTTATATTTATTTATTTATTTATTTATTTATTTATTTATTTATTTATTTATTTTGAGACAGTCTCGCACTGTCACCCAGGCTGGAGTGCAGTGGCACAATCATGGCTCACTGCACCCTCCGCGTCCAGGGTCAAGCGATTCTTCTGCCTCAGCCTCCTGAGTAGCTGGGATTACAGACACCTGCCACCATTCCCAGCTAATTTTTGTGTTTTTCGAAGAGACAGAGTTTCACCATGTTGACCAGGCTGGTCTTGAACTCCTGACGTCGTGATTCTCCCACCTCGGCCTCCCAAAGTGTTAGGATTACAGGCATGAACCACCGCGCCTGGCCGAAATTGTTTTATTATAGATGTTGCTTATGCAGTTTTATTAGAAATTCATGACTTCTAACAATGATGAAAATACTTCATCATTCAACAAGTTCTTTTTCTGCTGGTTGTAGGTTATTTTTTTTTTTTTTTTTTTTTTTTGAGACGGAGTCTCGCGCTGTGTCACCCAGGCTGGAGTGCAGTGGCGCGATCTCGGCTCACTGCAAGCTCCGCCTCCCAGGTTCAGGCCATTCTCCTGCCTCAGCCTCCGAGTAGCTGGGACTACAGGCGCCCGCCACCACGCCCGGCTAGTTTTTTGTATTTTTAGTAGAGACGGGGTTTCACCATGTTAGCCAGGATGGTCTCGATCTCCTGACCTCGTGATCCGCCCGCCTCGGCCTCCCAAAGTGCTGGGATTACAGGCTTGAGCCACCGCGCCCGGCCGGTTGTAGGTTATTTTAAGGAACTGTTAGTCTCCTATCTGGGTGGACATGTAATAGTTTCAGTTACTGAACTAGAACTTTAAACACCTTTCTGATACTCACACTGGGAGGTCACCAAGTATCTCAGAATAAAATGTCCCAAACTGAACCTACCATGTTCTCTGAAACCCAGCCCTTCTCAAATTCCCAGACTTGGTGAATGGGAGCCTGTCCTCGCAGTCTTGTAGCCCAAAGCCTAGGGTTTAAGAACACCTTCCCTACTCCCATATGCAGCCTATCAAGTTCCATGCATTTCATCTCCTAATCTCAAATCCCTTCATCCATCTCCACAGCTACACCCCTAGTCCTTGCTACCATTGTCTCTCACTTAAAATGTTGTTAGAGTCTAACTGACCTTCCTGAACCCCTTCTTGCCTGTTTCCAGTTTATTTTCCACACTACAGCCAGAATAAGCTTTTCAAAATACACATCTGGTCACCTTCATACCTGTCTCCAGACCACATACAATAAGCCTTCACTTGTTCCTCCTTGCCCTTAGGATAAAGACTAGATCTTCAATGTCGCCTTCAAGGCCCTGCACGACCCAGCCCTTGCCCCACTCCTGTCTCATACTTTGTGTGTCATATTCACTCCCCAGAAGCTGCTTCAGATTCCCCCACGAGGCTCTGCGCCTGCCTCAGGCCCTTGCTCTTACCTTTCTCTTTTCTGGAATGCCCACGCTACCATTACTTAGCCAGCTCGACTCATCCTGGAGATGTCAGCCCAATGCCCACTTGCTCAAGGGTCCCTTCTGTGATTAATACTGAAAACAGATCAGATTTCCCTGCTGGCTGTGATCTCTTGATGCCCTTCACATCACTTCCTAGTTCTTGCATTGATTATATGATTTTCTTGCTCCTCACCCCTCTCTAAGCTCCCTGAGGTCAATCTGAGTACTGCACTACTTTGCAAATTATAAGACAGGAAACAAGTCCGGAATATTCAATCATTGCCTCCACTCTCAGAGCTCAAATACCATGTGTCCAACTATCAAGATTTGGCTGACGTTAAAATGTTTGTGCAAACAGAGCTTTAACAGTGAATAAATTGTCAAATTAAGAGAGCCATAGATCTGTAGCTAACTCCAAATGTTTGTGTGCATAATAAATTGAGGGAAAAATAAGAGTTTATCTTTAGGTGTTATTTTAAAATTAATTCCTGTATTGTAGTGTAATTGTTCTTCGGTATCTATAGATTAGTTCTAGGATCCCCCATGGATACCAAAATCAGAGAATGCTCAAAATGGTGTTGTATTTGCATATAACCTATGCACATCCTCCCATATACTTTTTTTTTTTTTTTTTTTTTGAGACGGAGTCTTGCTCTGTCACCCAGGGTGGAGTGCAGTGGCCGGATCTCAGCTCACTGCAAGCTCCTCCTCTCGGGTTCACGCCATTCTCCTGCCTCAGCCTCCCAAGTAGCTGGGACTACAGGCACCCGCCACTTCGCCCGGCTAGTTTTTTTGTATTTTTTAGTGGAGACGGGGTTTCACCGTATTAGCCAGGATGGTCTCGATCTCCTGACCTCATGATCTGCCCGTCTCGGCCTCCCAAAGTGCTGGGATTACAGGCTTGAGCCACCGCGCCCGGCCCATATACTTTATTTTTAAGTTAATTAATTTTTTGAGACAGGGTCTTGCTCTGTCGCTCAGCCTGGAGTGCAGTGTCAACCTGGGCTCAGGTGATCCTTCCCACTCAGCCTCCAAGTAGCTGGGACTACAGGCGTGAGCCACCACACCCAGCTAATTTTTAAAACTTTTTGTAGAGACGGGGTCTCACCGTGTTGCTCAGGCTGGTCTCAAACTCCTGGAGTTTAAGCAATCCTCCTGCCTCAGCCTCCCAAAGTGCTGGGATTACACTGGGCCCAGCCCTCATATATACTTTAAATAATCTCTAGATTACCTGTAATATCTAATAGGACATAAATACTGTGTAAATAGCTGTTATACTGTGTATTGTTTTTAAAATTTGTATTTTTTTTAGTTGTTTTTTTTTTTTCCCTGAATATTTTTGATCTGTAGTTAGTTGAATCTGTGGATGTGGAACCTGTGGGTATGGAGGGCCAGCTGCACCTTGAGCCGTTTAGATTGCTATTTCAAGGAGGAGTTTGCATAGGGAAAAATCTGTGTAGCGGCTGCCTGAGGTGGCCAGTGTAAAGGGGAAGACAGAGTCATCAACAAAGTCCCCAGGTAACAGTAATGTGGATGAACATTTGCTACAGATGGAATTTCATAGGAAAGCTCATCTGATAACAGCTTGTTTGTGTCTCGGTAAAGTCCTAGGCTAATGTAACCAACTTCCCTAAAGATGGAAATATGTTCCCATAGCACTCAAAAAGGGATGTGCAGAATTTGGGAGTTGTTACGATTTTATTACTTATAGTAGAACATTTACTTACATATAGCAATGAATTAGAGGAGCAGAATAGAATAGGTCGTACTCAGGGATGATCTAGGCCTGCTGGGTTTCTTTTTGCTATAAACTGTGGTTTACTATCTTGTAAGAAAGTCTTCACACTATGGAACATGTGTATCCCTAATGTTTTTTACCCCAAACAGGTTTCTTACCCCAAACAAGTTTTGAGGGGCCTATCACAGTAGACAAAAGTGCTTTATAGCCTGGTCTGTGAATTACCGTGATTTTTTAAAAGCACCTCTCAGTGCTTGCCTGAGTTGTCTTTAGACTCAAGATCCCCCAGAATTGAGTTCCCCCCGGGTAGACAGGGCGAAGGTCTTTGTCTTTCCAGTGATGTGCTCAGTAAGTACTGAGTGGACGGAACACTTTCTTGGAGCACAGAGCACCTGCAGAAAGCTTCTGTTGGCTCCAGGTTGGTTTGGCAATGGAAATATCCACATGAGGCAGTGCTGCCCAGTGGTTAAGAGGATGGCCTTGGAGCCTGAGTCCTAGCTTTGCTAGTTAGTAGCTTTGTTACCTTGGTGAGTTGCCTAAACCGCTTTCTTTTTGTGTATTAAATGTGGAAATGATGATAGTACCTACCTGGCAGAATTGTGAGGCTTAGGTGGGATAGTGTTAGGATGTTGGTAAAGTGCTTAGCTCGAGGGCTGGCAGTCAGAAACGTTGATGGTTGTTCTCATTGGTTCAGGGTCCCTCTGATACATCTTCACAGATCAGGACTGCGTTTGACTTGGATCTCTATGGCCCTTTTTTCCAAGAAGAATTCCTGCCGCTTTACTGAACTGGGTCATGCGCTGCCCAGTACCTAAAGGTGTTATTTACCACAGGAATTAAAATGGCAATCATAATGTTTTTGGAGAAAAAAGAATACCTGTATTTTCTGAAGAAATAAATAACCATTATATCTTTGTATTTAAATCAAGTAACTGCCAAATCAATAGAATCTTTTGAGAACAAGTAGTAATATTTCTTGGTGTAATTTACTCCATCATAAAGATCCATGGGGAGAGAGCAGTGTGGTTAATTACGATGTTCCTGTGCTGCCACTGCCTAAATTGACAGTGTATGAAGTGCCGTCCCATTCATTCTTTCTCCCAACAAGCTGAGGGATGGAGTTTTACCATCATGGTCCTCGTTCAACAGATCCAGATCCAGACCCAGTGAGGCTGCTCCTGAGCTGGTGTTTTTTCCCATTAGCCTCAGCTGTCAGCTGCACCGTGGAGGATGATTTCGGATGTTGAGTTATCTGAGTGGTATTTAATGGGCTCCTAATTGCACATGGATGGCCACAAAGTTCTGCTCCTGTTTTGGCGTTTTGCTTTGGCAGACAGTGCTCTCTGAGACTCCCATAAGCTGGAAGAAAAAAACCCAACAACAAACTCAACACTAATCATCTGGAAAGGGCAGGATACTGCTCTTAGGCAGTTATTAGACCTGTGAACAGAAAAACATCAAGATCACAATTTTACAGCGTTTGTTTCTTTGAAATGTGAAATGGAACCCCAATGCAGCCATCAGGTTTATGGCACCTCCAGAATTAGATTACACAATTTGGTTCCATGCTGTGTACTTGTATTTCTGGTTATGAAATGCTCCTTGTGCTTATTTTCCCCAATCTGCCGAGAAACACTTTTTTCTTGTTCCTTTATGCATTCATGTTTCTTTTTGATTCCACTTGCCTTTCTTCCTTACCCCTCATTTCTGCCTTGTGCTCTGCTTTTGGCCTTTAGACAGCAATGGAACAGACCTTCAGGAATGGGCATCCATGGAGGCCCTGGCGGGGGCCGGCTCTCTACCTAGGATCTGAGTTGGGGGGTTAGCACCAGGTCCCAGGAGGTAAGGCCACAACTCAAGGGCAAACAGTGCAGGCACATGAAGTGAAGATCGGGAGCAGGACACGGTCTGATTGTGCCCTGTGTCTGTGGAAGCAGCTGCCCATTTCTGATTCCTCATTTAAATATCTGAAGTAGTTGATTGACCTTGATAGAGACTTGCCCTTCTTTGATGTAGTTACATAGCAATAGCCTGTTAGAAAGCACTTGCCTCTAACATGGTGCCTTGTAAGGTAGGTGTAGACTATATTAACTAGTTATTGGTGCCAGGGAATAACTGATACTATATCTCCACCTGAGTTCCTCGTGATTCCATTGTCTCTTTCTGCATATGCACTTGTTTTTTTTTTGTTGTTGTTGTTTTGAGATGGAGTCTCACTCTGTCACCCAGGCTGGAGTGCAGTGGTGCAATCTCTGCTCACTGCAACCTCCACCCTCCGAGTTCAAGCGATTCTCCTGCCTCAGCCTCCCAAGTAGCTGGGATTACAGGCACCTGCCACCGCGCCCGGCTAATTTTTGTATTTTTAGTAGAGATGGGATTTTACCATCTTGGCCAGGCTGGTCTTGAACTCCTGACCTCGTGATCCCCCTGCCTCGGCCTCCCAAAGTGCTAGGATTACAGGCGTGAGCCACCGCGCCCAGCCGCATGTGTGTTTTTAAAGTAAGTGTGATGCATTTCTAATGGTCCAAGTTGTTTTACACCAGTGAATCTCAGTTCCAGGATGGGCCCTAGGGCAGGGTGTCTGTGTGTGTTTGGGGGTGGGGGAGCTGTGGGTGTGGTTGTGCACATATAGGTTTATGATGACTGGGGAATTTAAAAAATGTCTTCCAATCCATCAGTTGTGAAACTCCTCAATCATGATAAGCCTGGAGATGGATGGGGTGGGCTGGGTCATTTGTGTGTTGAAGATGTTTCTAGGATTTTCTGGTACACTAACCCTTCCCTTAATCCCAAATGCCTCTGCCCTTTTAGAACTGTGATTAAGAAGGTAATGATTAGGGATGATCACTTGTCTCACCAGCAGTCTGCTAGGTGGAGCTGACCTGGGCTCCTGTCATCTGCAAAGGAACCCATGGGAGCCAGGGGCCATTTTCAGCGTTTGAAAAGGCTTAATAGAAACTATGCATTTACCCAGGATGAGAATACAAAAGCCACCCAAACCATCAAGTGTCCTTGCTTTTGTTTGGAATTGCAATTCTGTATGGAAGGTTTCATGCTGACTTAATGTTCTGATTGGCTGTGGGTGACATAATAGGAGTTTCTGACACAGGATTGGTCTAACTGTAGACACTGTTACTAGAGCTGGTACCAGGTCTCACTTTCCACTACCTTTAGAATGAGGTTGACCTTGAATGTGAGTGCCTTTGACTATCGAAATTAAGCCACTGATTGTTTCTTGCTTGTCAGCTATGCTTATTATCACACCTGCGGCAGTGACTTGATTTTTATGATGTCATTATGAACCCCTTATAAATATGGATTGTTGATTAAAATTTGGATCAGTAATGAAATGGAAAAATAATACACAGAATTAATCAGTTTACTGGTAAACAGTGTAAGAATGTTCAAAAACATGTGGCCAACATGGGGAGGGGACAGAAAAAAAGGAGGTTGATGAAACTACAGATCTTATCCACAGCTCTCATTTAAAAACGATCCTTTTAATCAGCTTTTCACTGAAATCTAACAACAATAACTCTTTCACCACGAAACACCAACTATTAATACTTAGTCTTTATAAGCCTCCTAGGATCCTATTGTGTTCATTTACCTAGGTGATGTACATCATCCTAAATTCTGCCTTTTCATTTTATATTACGATGTATATGTACAATACATATTTTTTTTTTTTTTTTTTTTTTGAGACGGAGTCTCACTGTGTCTCCCAGGCTGGAGTGCAGTGGCGCGATCTCGGCTCACTGCAAGCTCCGCCCCCCGGGTTCACGCAATTCTCCCGCCTCAGCCTCCCGAGTAGCTGGGACTACAGGCGCCCGCTGCAATACATATTTTTACATTGTCATTGTGTTTGTCATTCTTAATGGTCACAGCTGCCTGAACTAAACGTAAAGTCAGACAGTCATGACAGTCTGGTGCTGGTGATTAGAGAAGGCTGGAAACAAGCTGTCTGTTTGATCCCAGATAACGTGCCGGTGAGTCCACAGGCCAAGTCGGCACAGATAAAAAGTTGTGCACACACCTGTGGATGCCGATAATAGTAACTTACATATGTTAAGTGTTATGTCTTAATTCTCCCAGCAGCCCCTATGAGATAGGCACTATTGTCTGCATTATATGTGAGGAATAAGAGGCCTTTTGCCGTAACTTGTCCAGGGTGACACACTGATAAGAGGCGGAACTGGAATCCAAAGCTGGGTCTGTTTAATTTCAGAGTTTGAGTTCTTAACCAGGTTTTCTATGCAATTGTGTTGCACCCCAGGACCTATTCAGTTCTCACCTCCCTTCAGAGATCTAACCACCTTCCACCTTAATAATGACAAATACATCTATTAATATGCATTAAAGTGACAGAAGCTTAATACTGAAACAAGATAGAGTGGATGCTGCCGGCGAACAGGAGCCCCAGAGACGGTCCTGTCCACATGGGGCTTTGTTAGTTTTCCTAGGGCAGAGTGGTGTGAAGGGACAGCCTGCATTCAGTCTCTTCTTTGGTTCTGTCCTTTAGTCATCCTCAAAGTTTTTCAGACTTGAATGGGCACATCAGTGACCACACAGGGTCGCCTGAAGCACATATACGGTACTTGGTGGGAGACTCAAGATTCTCAGTGAGGCTGAGAGGTGGTGCTTGGAGTGATGTTTGTACAGAGTGAGAACTAATGAAGCACTGGGATAGAGAGCCCCATGGAGTTCAGCCCCTCACAGCCAGAGCAGGAGCAGCCTCGGAGTCACCTTCTGTACTGCTTGGCAGTAGGTGGGGGAAGGATAGGGGCTGCTGAGGAGGACGGGTTGATGCCTGTCCTCTGTTGCCCGAGCACAGGCAGGTGTGGCTGATCTGCAGCTCATTCTCGTAGGTTGGAAACTCTCCACCTAATGGCCAGCAAACGTAAGGGATGTTTCTACAGCTGGGCTAAGCAAGACAAGTCTGGAAAGTCTAGAAGTATTTGTTAATGGGAGATGAGCTGTTTCAATACTATTTGAAAAATATTTTGACTTAATTGCCTAAGGCACATTAGTCAGCTGACATGCACTCTGGTTTCCTTTGCTTGACTTTAACAGTTGCCAAGAATTTCTCTTGTTACAAAAGAGAAAAGTAGGACTCTAAGTATGTTCTGTTCCATGGAAATTGAGTCAGACTCATAGAATTTAGAGCCTTCTGGGAAATTCCTTGAAGACAATGGAGGAAGGTTCCCTCAGTTTACAGCAGAACCCCAGGCTCAGGGAGGTGAAGTGGGGAGCTCCGTCACTGTCATTTGAGGGCCATTTGAAGGCTGTGGTCCTCCGTGGAGCTCCTCCCTCTGCTGCCTCATGGCCTCACATGGTCTGTATTTTCAATGACTGATTAACTACTAACTGAACAATTGTCTGAATCCCAATCATCTTATCACTGTGCAATCCTTTCTTGACAGAGGTAGAGTTGAGTGGGAAATGTTCCCCCTCAGGGCCTATAGGCAAGTGGTTCTCCTCAGGGAACCATGGGGTGGCCAGCCCAGCCGGCCAGCTCAGGACCATGCCTGTGCCAGGATCTGGTATCTCTTAACCTTGCCAGTTTTGAACATGGCTCTGGGTTTCTTGCCTCTGTTCCTTTTCTTCTGCTCTCTCTTCCACTTAGAATGTACTCTCTACTTTGTCTTGGCAGGGCACCTCACACGGGGCCCCTGGGAAACCTTCCACCATGCCTTCTCTTATTTCTCCCATCAATTCCTATTTTCCTCAGTCCCATTCTTTCCCCTGCACACACGTGTGCACACATACATGCACATATACACGTGCACACATGCATGCACACATCTTAAACCTGGTTTTTAAAAAATTATCTTCTTTGGGCCTCAGATGCCTTACCTATAAATAAAATTCTGATGTAAGATTACACTTGGCAAATTTACTGCCCTATATCAAGGTTAAGTCTGCTGATGCCTGTGTGAAAAGTAGTGTTTTTGGCTGGGGGAAATGGCTAATTTTTTTGAGTTCGCAAAGAGTTTTCTCAATTTTTGAAGAATTAATCTGAAATACCTTCCTCACATGGAGAAGCTGAATGGCCAGTGATCAACCTAGATGGAAGCTAGGTTGTCTAATTTACTAATATGATTTGAAAGGAATAAATTCAATGCTTTACAGTTTATTATAGCTAGAAAATACAGAGAAATGATTGTCCATATCAGTCAGTTTTTCCAAAGTTAAAATTTAGATCCTTGTGTGGGAAACAGAGCAATATGTGTGTTATATACACTTTGGTCAGTGTTTTCTAAAAATATTTCAAAGACAAATGTTTTTATGCTGATGGAATGGGAAGGCTTCCTCAGGAAGCTATAAAACCCAGAATCCATAAAGAAAAAGATAGAGAGCTTCAACATCTCAAAATGTAAAACTTCGCATACTAAAAAAACCCAAAAACCCATACTATTAAAAGGCAAGTCAGTGATGGAAGGAAATATCTGGAACACACACAATGGACAAAGTATTAACTATCCTTGATAAAGAAGTGAATAACAAAAGTCCTTGGGCAAGAAATATGAATGACCAGTTAACAGGAGAAGCAAATGAAGGAAAAGTATGAAGTGACTATCAAAGCATTGAGATATCTTTTCCCTGCCCATTGAATGGGCAGAAATTTAAAATAATATTCATTCTTGACCAGGGTTCAAGACTGGTCATTCATTCTTGACTACAGGTGCCCACCACCACGCCCAGCCAACTTTTTGTATTTTTAGTAGAGACAGGGTTTCACCATGTTAGCCAGGATAGTCTCGATCTCCTGACCTCCTGATCGTCCGCCTCAGCCTTCCAAAGTACTGAGATTACAGATGTTAGTCACCGCGCCCGGCCCATTATTATGTTTTATAAACCTCCACAGGCCTTGTATGGTTGTGCTGAACGCATAACCTGGTTTTCAATGAGTTATTGTGAATTGAATTTGATTTTGTTGTTTGAACCGTCTAGCAATCTATAAAGCAAAATTCTACTTGTATTGGTGCTTTCAAACCCTTTTCCTCTGGGATGTGGCACCCTTCCCAGAGTGGGCTTTCTTCATGGCAGGTAAAAGGTCTATGCGGTGGTGGAAGAGAGTGGACATGCTAGTTTCTTAGTCTAAACCCTGTGCTGTGTTGGTGGTGGTGCAGGACCCTGCTAGGTTGGAAGAGATGGTGAGTAGGGGCCTGGGAACCTAACAACTAATTGCAAAGGATTTCGAAGTTTCTTGCCGGTACTGAAGATAGAGTCTTGTCTTTTTCTTTTCTTTAAATGAAACTAAGGCTAGAGCTAGTTCATTATCTACAATGTAATATTGATTTTTGTTTGTGAGGTGGAGTATTAACAGATTAAAATGGCTGCTGGCAATTCTCAGCTGCTTCATTGAATTTAAATGAATCAAGGGATAGCTCTTAAGATGTACTTGAGATTTGTAGGCTAAATCAGACCTTCCTGCCCTGGTTGGTTTTGACCAGATTCATTGTTTGCTCTGTGGCATCAAGGCAGAAAAATACAGAATCTTGTAGCCTTTTCCCTCCTTTTTACAAAACCAACTCCTATTAAAAAACACACAGGTAAGAGGTATGAAGACATCCTCTGCAATAGAATGCAGCTTGCCTTTTTTCCTCTGCCAGGAGCTTTTGGATTGAAACTGTTGACTGACATAGCCCAAGCTAGCAGATGGTACTCATACATCAGATGTCCAAATGCAAGCTTGTTCAGAGGCAGCAAATGCCTAACAGGCTGAATTTTACAAAGACAAAGAATGTTAATAATGACCTTGAAGGATTAGGGATGGTCTCGAGAAAGGAAGCACACTCCACACCAGGCTTGCCCCTTCAGATGCTGTGTTACCTGCCTTGGCCTCCTGGCCAACATGGTGAAACCCCATCTCTACTAAAAATAGAAAACATTAGCCAGGTGTTGTGGCAGGTGCTTGTAATCCCGGCTACTCTGGAGGCTAAGGCAGGAGAATCGCTTCAACCTGGGAACTGGAGGTTGCAGTGAGCCGAGATCGCGCCATTGCCCTCCAGCCTGGGCAATAAGAGTGAAACTCCATCTAAAAACAAAAAAAAGATGCTGTGCTACCATGCTCACTGTATCTGGAGGCTAATTCCATTTTCAATGAAATTTGCTTTCTTCCCTCCTTGTCTTACCCTGTCTCTCATTCCTTCCTCCAGTACTTCCTCTAATCTAGTATATGAATTAGAAGTAAATAATATTAATGGCCACACTACTATTTGGCCTAGTGTGTTTGCTATGAACAAACAGGTGTTGTTGATAATTGAGTGGCCTGGGAGGAACCATCTTCTCTTTTTATGGCTCTGATTCTAGGACCCAAGGATTGAATTGTTTCAAGGACAGATAGAGCTAGGAAGGGCAGTTAGTAGTAGAAAATGAGACCAAAGAAAAAAAGTAAAAAAAAAAGCCAGATTTGGTGAGATTATTATTATCTTGGAAGTAATAAATGCTAATATTGTATCTTGAAATGGCTCTTCATTTTTTATTATACAGTCTGATTTATTGTCGATTGGTTTTTCACGGCCTAATTAATGATGATGACCTTTTTGGGTGACTAGAAAGCAAATCAACTTCATTGCTGTTTTGTATGCTCGCTCTGACTCCACTGATACAGAGCACAGTTGGCTCCCGTTTGAGGCCTTTGTTTTGTATGAGTTAAGTTAGAAGGCAGCTACTCATTTGTAAACTAGGTAGAACAGAATCCTACATAAATTCTGGAGAGAGAAGCCCTTATTAGAGGCTTTCTCAGTCTTGGTGGGAGAGATGACCTTCTTCATAGGGATAGCAACCTTAAGGGAGGATTCTGGCAGAGTCCTTAGGAAGAACCCATCAGCAGAAGAGTTTGAGACATCCTGCTTTCTGGAAACATACCTGATCAAGGCTAAGGTTTAGAGAGCATTTGGCTCTAAATAGCCTCCCCCCCACCAGCTTCCTCCTCCCCACCAAATGTATGGGAGCATAAATACATTTACATCTATTATCTTAGAACTTAACCACACTGTAGTGTAAACTCTAAAGAACAATGTGAGGTTTTTGGATAGAATTGTTTTAGTTGGCATAAGTAGTTCGGAGTATTATTTCTTTGTAGTTTTGAAGAGTGAAATCTTTTAAAATTTTATATTATTTATTTATTTATTTATTTATTTATTTTTTTTTTTTTTTTTTTTTTTTTTTTGAGACGGAGTCTCGCTCTGTAGCCCAGGCTGGAGTGCAGTGGCCGGATCTCTGCTCACTGCAAGCTCCGCCTCCCGGGTTCACGCCATTCTCCGGCCTCAGCCTCCCGAGTAGCTGGGACTACAGGCGCCCGCCATCTCGCCCGGCTATTTTTTGTATTTCTTAGTAGAGACGGGGTTTCACTGTGTTCGCCAGGATGGTCTCGATCTCCTGACCTCGTGATCCGCCCATCTCGGCCTCCCAAAGTGCTGGGATTACAGGCTTGAGCCACCGCGCCCGGCCTATTTTTTTAAAAATAGTGATGGGTCTCCTGTGTTGACCAGGCTGGTCTCAAACTCCTAGCCTTAAGCAGTCCTCCCATCTTGACCTCAATTTTTGCCTTTTTTTTTTTTTTTTTTTTTGAGTTGGAGTCTCGCTCTGTTGCCAGACTGGAGTGCAGTGGCGCGATCTCAGCTCACTGCAACCTGTGACTCCCAGGTTCAAGCGATTCTCCTGCCTCAGCCTCCCAAGTAGCTGGGATTACAGGCCCCCACCACCACGCCCAGCTAATTTTTGTATTTTTAGTAGAGATGGGTTTCCCCATGTTGGCCAGGATGGTCTCAATCTCTTGACCTCGTGATCTGCCCACCTCAGCCTCCCAAAGTGCTAGGATTACAGGCGTGAGCCACTGCGCCCAGCCAGTTTTTGCTTTTTTGAATGTAACTAACCTGCACATATACTGGCCTTCAAATTTTATTTTTAATTATGGTAAAATGCATGTAGCAAAATTTTATCATTTTAACCATTTATAAGTTCAGTAGTGTTAAGTATATTCACATTGCTGTACAACCAATCTCCAGAACTTTTTCATCTTACAAAACTGAAATTCTGTATCCATTAAAAAATATCTCCCCATTTCCTCCTCTGCCAGCCCATGGTAATCTTCATTCCAGTTTCTGTTTCTATGAATTTGGCTACTTTAGATACCTCTTGTAAGTGGAATCATACAGTATTTGTCTTTATGTGACTAGTCAGCTTATTTCACTTAGCCTAATGTCCTCAAGGTTCATCCATGTAGTAGCATGTGACAGGATTTCCTTCCTTTTAAGGCTGAATAATACTCCCTTGTGTTTGTCCATTCATCTGTCAGTGGACACTTGGGTGGCTTCTACCTCTTGGCTATTGTCCAAAATGCCGCTGTGAACATGGGTGTGCAAATATCTTTTTGAGACCCTGCTTTCAATTCTTTTGGATATATAACAAACAACTTAACACCTTTAAATATACCCAGAAGTGGGATTGGAGGATTATATGGTAGTTCTATTTTTAACTTTTTGAGAAACTTCCATACCAGTTGTGCCATTTTACAGTCTTGTCAATAGTGCACAAATGCTCTAATCTCTGTACAACCTTGCCAACACTTCTTTTCTTCTTCTTTTTTAATTGTAGCCATCCTATTGGATGTGGGGTGATATCTCATTGTGGTTTTAATTGCATTTTCCTAATAACTAGTGATGTGGAGCATCTGTGCATGTGCTTGTTGGCCATTTGTATATCTTTTTGGAGAATTGTCTCTTCAAGTCCTTTGCCCATTTATTAAAAAATGTAATTTAATTTTAAGTTCCAGGATACGTGTGCAGGACGTACCTATGTTAACAAACATAGATAAATGTGTGCCATGCTGGTTTGCCGCACCTGTCAACCTAGGTGTTAACCCCTACATGCATTAGCTATTTATCCTGATACTCTCTCCCTCTTCCTGCCCCCGTCTCCTGCCCCCTGACAGGCCCCAATATGTGTTATTCCTTTCTCTGTGTCCATGTGTTCTCATTGTTCAGGTCCTACTTATAAGTAAGAGCATGCGGTGTTTTGTTTTCTGTTCCTGTGTTTGCTGAGGATAATGGCTTCCAGCTCCATCCATGTCCCTGCAAAGGACATGATCTCATTTCCTTTTATGGCTGCATAGTATTCCGTGGTGTACATGTACCGCATTTTTTTTAGTCCAGTCTATCATTGATGGGCATTTGGGTTGATTCTATGTCTTTGCTCTTGTGAATAATGCTGCAGTGAACATTTGTGTGCATGTATCTTTATAAGAGAATGATTTATATTCCTTTGGGTATATACCTAGTAATGGCATTGCTGGGTCAACTGGTATTTCTGGTTCTAGGTCTTTGAGAAATTGCCACACTCTCTTCCACAATGGTTGAACTAATTTATATTCCCACCAACAGTGTATAAGTGTTCCTAGTTCTCCACAGTCTCACCAGCATCTGTTTTCTCTCGACTTTTTAATAACTGCCATCTGACTGGTGTGAGATGTATCTCATTGTGGTTTTGATTTGCATTTCTCTAATGATCAATGGTGTTTAGCTTTTTTCATCTGTTTCATAGTTTTTTTGGCTGTATAAATGTCCTTTGAGAAGTGTCTCTTCATGTCCTTTGCCCATTTTTTAATGGTTTTTTTTTTCTTGTACATTTGTCTAAGTTCCTTGTAGATTCTGGATATTAGACCTTTGTCAGATGGATAGATTACAAAAATTTTCTCCCATTCTGTAGGTTGCCTATTCACTCTGATGATAGTTTCTTTTGCTGTGCAGAAGCTCTTTAGTTTAATTAGATTCCATTTGTCAGTTTTTGCTTTTGTTGCAATTGCTTTTGATGTTTTCATCATGAAATCTTTGTCTGTGCCTATGTCATGAATGGTATTGCCTAGATTTTCTTCTAGGGTTTTTATAGTTTTGGGGTTTTCCGTTTAAGTCTTTAATCCGTCTTGAGTTAGTTTTTGTATAAGGTGTCAAGTTGTTATTCGAGTTCTTTATATTTTTTGTATATTAACCCCTTATCAGATAAATGATTTGCAGATATTTTCTTCCCCTCCATAGGCCACCCGCATTCCTTGGCTCATGCTCCTTCCTCTCATTACTCTGATGTCTGCTTCTGTTTCACATCGCCTTCTCTGAGTTTCTGCCTTCCTTTTATCTTTTAAGGGCACTTGTGATTACTTTGGGCCCACCCAGGCAATCCAGGATAATCTTTCCATCTCAATCATATCTGCAAAATCTCTGTTGCCATGGGAAGTATCAGATTCACAGGTTTTAGGGACTAGGATGTGGACATCTCTGAGTGGGTGAGGGGAGGAGCATTACCTGCATACCACGTCCCTTATCTCCCCTGCCTGCCTTCACGGGAATTAGACTTATCTCTTTAGTGACTTAAGTCAATTTAGACTGTTCCTCATGTTTTCTTTTCCTTTCCAACCTTCCATCTGGTCCTGTTGTTTCGTTCTTTTCCTTCTCTTTCCATCTGCCTTTTCTTGCCAGCTCCACATCCACTCCTCTAGGTTAGGCATTTCTTACCTCCTGCTTAGGCTGCCAGAATAGCCTTAAAACTGGTCTGCTTGCCTGTGATTCTCCCTATAGATATGTTATGTTATGTTATGTTATGTTATGTTATGTTATGTTATGCTATGTTAGAGACAGAGTCTCACTGTTGCCCAGGCTGGAGTGCAGTGGCCCAATCTCAGTTTAACGCAACCTCCTTCTCCTGGTTTCAAGCGATTCTTGTGCCTCAGCCTCCTGAGTAGCTTGAATTACAGGCATGCGCCACCATGCCAAGCCAATTTTTGTATTTTTAGTAGAGATGAGGTTTTGCCATGTTGGCCAGGCTGGTCTCAAACTCCTGACCTCAAGGGATCCACCCACCTCAGCCTCCCAAAGTGCTGGGATTACAGACGTGAGCCACCATGCCTGGCCTCCCTGTAGATATTTTAAACTCATCTTGATGCATACTTGTAAAAACAAGTCTATGCCTGATAATTCCATTATCCGAAGTCCTTATTTTTCTGTCATGTTCCATTTCTGCTGGTCCTTATTCTTGTTTCCTCATCTGCTTGGTTACCTTTGGTTATGTTCTCACCATTCCTTGTATTTGAGAAAATATTTCTAGGAATAACTTGAGGCTTCAGATGAAAGTGCTTTGCTTTTGTGGGGAGATAATTTCTTCTGCCAGGTCCCTGGAGGTATTTCTGGTCCAAGATCACCTTGAAAGAAGCTCATGGTTGAGATTCCCTGGTTCTTTCAGAGGAGGCAAACCTAGGCCTCCAGTCTAAGTGAGGCCTGCTTTGCTCTGGTTCAGCTGTTACCAGGTAGTTGTAGTCCTTTGGAGTCCTGGCTCCTTGAGGAAGAGTCTCCAGTTGGTGTTCCACGCTGGCCAGCCCTGGATGTTGACTTCTGCTCAGGAGGCTGTTAAAGTGAAAGGCCGCCAGGTGTGGTGGCTCACACCTGTAATCCCAGCACTTTGGGAGGCCAAGATGGGTGGATCACAAGGTCAGGAGTTCAAGACCAGCCTGGCCAATATGGTGAAACCCCATTTCTACTAAAAATACAAAAATTAGCCAGGTGTGGTGGTGGGCACCTGTAGTCCCAGCTACTTGGGAGCCCGAGGCAGGAGAATCACTTGAACCCGGAAGGCGGAGGTTGCAATGAGCCGAGATTGTGCCACTGCACTCTAGCCTGGGTGACAGAGCCAGACTCTGTCTTTAAAAAAAAAAAAAAAAAGTGAAAGTGTCCTTTGCCAGGCTGGGCCGTGCTTGAGGGCAAGGTGGCTTCTCTAGAGCTCATCCCTTGGGGTTCCTGTTTTCTTTAGTTTCTGCACTGTTATTCCTTGCTCAGTTCTTGAAGCTTCAAAGCCTCACAGACATCTTTTTTTTTTCCTTGAGACAGAGTCTTACTCTGTCACCCAAGCTGGGGTGCAGTGCCACAATCTCAGCTCACTGAAACCTCTGCTTCATAGGTTCAAGCAATTCTTGTGCCTCAGCCTCCCTAGTAGCTGGAATTACAGGTGTGAGCCACCGTGCCCAGCCGTTCAGAAATTTTTTTTTCAACGTATTCATTGTTAGTTGCGTTCAGCAGAATTGTGGGCCTGATAATGGAGCCTGCCTTCCCAGACACCAGACTCCAGACCTGTTTTTCCATGTTGCCTCCGCCACTCTCATCCAGTCTGGGACGGGACGGGATGTGATTAATTTTGCGTACCACTTTGATCATGTCAGACTTCTGCTTAAACACCTCTCCAGCAGGAAATGATACCTATGGGAGCCCGTCGACAACATGAGCTACAGCCCCCCTTCCCATCACAAGGCATGGGGGGGGTCAGTGTTAAAACCCGAGGGCTTTGTAGTCTGCTAGAACTATGGGAAAAAGAGACTGTTGAGAAGGAAGCTTTCTTTTTTGGCCTTTCAGTTCCTGAGGGCTGGAGAGAAGCTTGTCTCTTTTTTTGAGCCTGAGTATAATTGAGTTTCAGGAGTAGAGGGCAGGAGGCTAGCCATTTTATATGGTACCAGATTGTCAGATGGATAATGAGACCTTTCATTTCTCAATGCGACCAGTCACATGCTGCTGGTTGAGAACTGAGGTCTTAGCTTGTAAGCGAGCTGTCCATGATGGAGCAGAGGGCAGGTACAAAGGCTGGGACAAAGCAGGAATAAAGAGCGTGTGTGACATGTTTGAGAAGGCACCCTGCCACAGCAGAAGGGCATCGGGCTTCAGTGTCAGGAAGCCCAAGTTGTCAGTGCTGTGCCTTTGGACAAACCATGTAGTCTTCCTGGGCTCAGTCAGGTCCTTCCTCTTGGCCTCGGCTGTCCTGCATGGCTGTGGCTGTGGGAGGGTCGGCTCAGTTGGCCTTAGCAGCCAGCCATTGGGAGGACAGAGAGAAAAGGAAGCTTGGAGTGGTCCCCAGGAGGAGGCAGAGGCAGTGACCACTTGATAGGTTGTGTAGAGCCCAAACCATGGCCTCTGGTTCTAGTACACTCAATTACCCAGCAGTATGGGGCCTGGAAGCAGTCTTCGTTTATCTAGCCTAATCCCTTCATTTTGCAGATGAGCAAACAGAAGCCTGGACATTTTCTCGTCTTTAAAGAGCAGTAGTAATGCTCCGGCCTTGTGTGGCTTATTTTAGTAAAAATCTAGAGAAGTGGAGCCAGGCTTTGGTCAGTGTGGGTTTAGGGGCATTTACTATGAACCTCTGAGGCCACTATCTGAGTGAGCCCTGGAGGATAATAACAACAGTGAGCCAGAGCCTGCCCCCATCTGGCCACCTGACACCCAGCGCTCCCTGGGGCCCACCTTTGGCTCTGTCGGCCCAGTCTGATCAGAGGTCGCTTTACCTGGCCAGTCAGGGGGCCCAAATGTGTGGAGGATTAGGCAAGCAGGGCCCTGATGACCTCCACACAAAAAATAACTCTGCTTCCTGAGCTGGTGCCAGCTTTTTGTTCCCTGGGACCTGGCCTGACTGCTGAGACCGCAGGCTTCTGAACGCACTGCTGTTTTCACCCTTTGGCGCTAGACTGGGCCTGACTTTGCCCTTGGATTCCCAGGCCTTCTTACCCTCAACTGCAGACGGGCCTCTCCACTCTTGCCTTGATTCCTGAAGGACCAACTCACTCTGTTCAACCTCAGAATCATGCACTTTGTACTTGGGCTTGTGCCCGCAGTTACCTTCATTTACAGCCACCGCTGCGGGTGAAGCAGCCTCAGAACAGCAGAGCCTTACATACCATCCTTTTATGTTATGAAAGCAACTTAAATGAGTTTGTTTTTCAGCCCACCGAGAATTATCAAATACCAAACTTTCTTTTTAAATTATCTCTATAATTTTCTTTTTAAATTGCCCTTATAAAACTAGGTGATAGTTAAATGAAAAACATATGTTGCTTCTGGTATTTTTCTTCTTAATAAGCCTACAAACTCCTTAGCTTAAGATAACAGGGAAGGATTGTCCTGCACCCGAGACTGTGTTTTTCTGGCTGCTGCCAGTTCCTGGATTTAAATTGCTTTGTTGGTGGATAGAGTTCATTCCCTTTTCCTGGATTCAGGATAGGAAAGCCTGAGGGTCACAAATGAGCCTGGACAAAACTATGTATGGAAGTTTCTAAGAGTAACTTCTCTCAAATATTTGATACTGAAAAATGTGTAGTTTCAGCTTGAGTCTATGTTGCACCTGGACCCTCGAATGTAATTCTTGTCATCCTTGGAATATTTCCCCCTGCTAGTGATCCAGGATCACTGTTTCCCAAACCCCCCTATTCCCCTACCCGTTTTATGATTTCTCTTGTTGGTAGTATCTGTTGCCAGCATTTTGAACCTGAATATTTAGCAGAAGGCTTAAATTAGGAGCTCTTCAAATTAAAGAAATAAGCAAGCCACATAATGTTGATTGCGGTAGATTACCTGTAAGTGTGTTGTGTTGGGTTGGATACAGTCACCTGTAAACATAAACATGTAGGGTTTTAAATTTGGAAAGGACTGTAGATCTAGCTCCATTTTACAGACGAAGATACTGGGACATCGAGAGGCCCTGGCTTGTTCAACGTCCCACAGAGTCAGCTGTAGAAAGACAAGTACTGGAGATCCTATGTCCTGGGTCTAAGCTGGGTGCTCTTTCCACTGCCCCACGATGCCCCTCTTGTCTCAGTGGCCTCCCACTGCTGCCCACATCCACACTGTGTCCTGGAAACAGGATAGAGCCAGGTGGCTGCACACACCATGCCCTTTGCCATCTTCATGCCCTTTTCCCTTCCCTCTGCCTAATCATGCTCATCCCACTACAACTCACCCATCAGTTCCAAAGACCTGTTGGGTGTCTCACCTCCCACACAGGTGTCATCCTCCTCAGAACTCCTGAAGTGTGCTCTGTGTTTTGGCTCTTTTTACGTGGTCTCAGTCCAGGTGTGGTCTTAATTTTTATGTAATTAGGGCTCGTGCCCAGTAAATGGGCCATAAACAAATAAAGAGAGTTGGAATGTACCATGTCACAAGGTCGGCATGGCATCTCATTTTGCTGCCCAGCTTTTCAGGTGTCTGATTTTGTTCCAGCTAAGCTCCAAAAGGGCGGAAAGCATAGCTTCTATGTCTCTCACCAGGGTCCTTGGTAGAGTTCTTGGTTGGTGGTGGGTTATAGCAGTGATACTTCATTTTCCTGACATGGGAATCTTGCATTCAGTTTAAAATATGTTTGCTTTATCCTGAAGCCTCAGAATGTGGCCATGTCTTCATGGCTGCCTAAATACTCTGGTCTTATGGTACCTACCATTTGAGGAGGCCAACAGGTCATGGCAATTAGTTTACAGATTTCCACATTTGGATACTTTGCTACTTATTTGCCATAGCAGGAAGTTGGGAGATGCAAGCCAAATAATTGTTAGGATTGCTGTGAAAATTGCAGTGAAAGCAATACCCCTCCTGGGTTAGCTTGTTACTGCTAGAAGACTCCTAGTGAAATTTTTCTTCCAAGATCCTCAAACTCAACAGGATGCCACATTTTATCCTATTGGACTTCTGAAGCAATGCTGGTAACATCATATTGTTCAGGTATTTCAAGGCTTAAGATAGAGAATTGTTGGTAGGAATTAACCAGTTAAAAGGGAGGAAACGATTACTCAGGTATTGTGAAGTAAGACAGATTGTATGGCATTTATAACATTGGTTGTGTCGTTTGCTCGTAAAAGAGTGCCTAACTGGAATGTAGTGAAAATTAAACCATTAAACCCATTGAAGTGAAAACCGGTGGACATCTGCCAAGTAAAAGCATAATCACCACTTAAACAGCTTCATCTGGGCTCCTATCGGCACATGACAGTGTCTCCTGTGGAGAAACTGCTCTCTGACTTCTGGCTTTCTCACTGTTTTCACAGAGCCTGAGCCCGTGTGAAGCCGGCAATGACAAGTCTGAATGGTCGCCATGCCGAGAAAACCACTGACATGCCAAAACCATCAGCCCCTAAAGTGCACGTGCAGAGGTCCGTGTCCCGAGATACCATCGCCATTCACTTCTCGGCATCCGGCGAGGAGGAGGAGGAAGAGGAGGAGGAGTTCAGGGAGTGGTTTGAGGAGGGGCTGGATGACCAAAGCATTGTAACAGGGCTGGAAGCCAAGGAAGACCTCTATCTTGAACCCCAGGTTGACCATGACCCCGCCGGCCCTGCTGCCTCGCCTATTCTGGCAGATGGACTGTCCGTGTCCCAGGCCCCTGCCATTTTGCCCGTCTCCAAGAACACTGTAAAGCTGTTGGAGTCCCCTCTTCCAGCAGCACAAGTATTAAGTACAGTGCCATTGGCTCTGTCCCCAGGGTCGTCTTTGTTGGGGCCCTTAGCTAGCTCTCCCAGTGTGTCATCCCTTTCTGAGCAGAAAACCAGTTCCTCCTCCCCATTGTCCTCTCCTTCTAAGTCTCCCATCCTCTCATCCAGTGCCTCAACCTCCACCCTTTCCAGTGCAAAACCCTTCATGAGCCTTGTGAAGTCCCTGTCGACCGAGGTGGAGCCAAAAGAATCCCCACACCCCCCAAGGCACAGGCACTTGATGAAGACATTAGTCAAGTCTCTGTCCACGGACACTTCCCGGCAGGAGTCGGACACAGTGTCCTATAAGCCACCTGATTCCAAACTAAACTTACACCTGTTCAAGCAGTTCACACAGCCCCGAAACACAGGTGGAGATTCCAAAACTGCACCTTCTTCCCCCCTGACTTCTCCCTCTGATACTCGTTCCTTTTTTAAAGTGCCCGAAATGGAGGCTAAAATTGAAGATACTAAACGACGCCTTTCAGAAGTCATCTATGAGCCTTTTCAGCTCCTTAGTAAAATTATAGGGGAAGAAAGTGGCAGCCATAGGCCCAAAGCCTTATCTTCAAGTGCTTCAGAACTCTCCAATCTGTCCAGCTTGAACGGGCACTTGGAAAGCAATAACAACTACAGCATCAAGGAGGAGGAGTGTGATTCTGAGGGGGATGGCTACGGAAGTGATTCCAACATCCCCAAAAGTGACCGCCCAAAGTCCACTGATGAGCCTGCAAGAGAGATGGAACTGAAAAGTTCCCAGGGGAGCAGTCTGAAGGATTTAGGCCTGAAGACAAGTTCTCTAGTTCTGGAGAAATGTTCTTTGTCTGCCTTAGTGAGCAAAGAAGATGAAGAGTTTTGTGAACTGTACACTGAGGACTTCGATTTGGAAATGGAGGGGGAGAGTAAAGTCGATAAGCCCCCAGATGTTCCTCTCAAGCCGGAGGTGCTCGCGGAAGATGGTGTGGTCCTTGACAGTGAGGACGAGGCGGACTCGGCCGTGCAGCACCCGGAATTGCCAGTGAAGACGTTGGGCTTCTTTATAATGTGTGTCTATGTGTACCTCATCCTCCCCCTCCCCGACTATGTGAGTGGACTCTTTCTGGGAATTGGCCTTGGATTCATGACTGCGGTTTGCGTGATTTGGTTTTTTACACCACCAAGTGCTCATAAATATCACAAGTTACATAAAAATCTGCGACACTGGAACACAAGATCTCTGGATATCAAAGAACCTGAAATACTGAAGGTAAGCCCCTCCCCAGGAGCTGGCTAGTACACACACTTCTCACATACAGCCGTATTTTAGATCTGACTTGTTTTTTGGTTAGCTGTTAAAGATGTTTGCACAAGCCATGCTTTTTAAGACCTGGGGGCCACTTCAGTCTCCAGGCACCCAACCAACTGATCTGGTAAACCTCATTCTAACCGAAGCTTTGCAGATTCACAGAGTAGTTGCTGAAAGATCTCTATGACTCTGGAGAGTAGTGTTTACATCAGTTCCTGTTCTGGTCTGTTTCTAAACTTGCTTGGAATGTGCTACTTGCTGAGCATTTGTAATGGCTGAATCTGTTAGGGTTCACTATTCTTGAGACCTTGAAGAAGGGTTAAATACTCTCTGAATTGCAAGAGGAGGGAAGGAAGAAGAGAAGGCAAATTAATGTCAGCTGTCGGCCCTTGCTAGTGCTCCTTCCTCTGCACAGTGGGGAATGGGATGGAGAAAGAGATGTCACCTTTCACTGCATATCAGATGTCAGGCTTTTGGGCCTCCTAAGGGGTACCTGGGACAATTCAGTGGAAAGCAGGGACAATTCAATGGAAAGCAGGAAGAAAGTATTAAAACATTCATCTAGCTGTCTAATCTATCGATTGAGACGGAGTCTCACTATGTTGCCCAGGCTGGTCTCAAACTTCTGGGCTCAAGTGATCCTCCTGCTTCAGCCCTCCAAAGTGCTGGGATTACAGGTATGAGCCACTGCGTCCAGCCTAGAACTTCTATTTATTATTATTATTATTATTATTTTGCATATTAAAATTTCTGGTTGTGTGTATACACACTATAAAAGTACACAATTAGAGCTTATATAGTTTGTAAGTTATATGCAGCCACACATTTATGTACAGTATCCAAGGGGGCATTGGTTTCAGGACCCCCCAAGGATACAAAACTCTATGAATGTATAAGTCCCTTATATAAAATGGCATAGTATTTGTATTAATATATAACCTATGTTCATTCTCCTGTATACTTTTAAATCATCTCTGGATTACTTATAATACCTAATATAATGTGAATGGTTATTATACTGTATTTTTAAATTTGTATCTTTTTTACTGTTGGATTATTATTTATTTTATTTTATTTTTTTATTTCATTTTCAATGCAAGGTTGATTGAATCCATGGATACAGAGGGCTGACTCTATATGTTTTTAGAGATAAGGTAGAGAGCCAGAAAAGTTTAGAGATCACTGCTTTATAACAGTTATCTAATTCAACTTCACAACCATCTAGGGGTTTGATGCTTCCAATTTTACACATGAGGAGATTCAGGCTCTGAGAGAGGTGGTCATTGTCCAAGGTTTCTTGGTACTTAATAAGTAATACAGGCCAGGCACGGCGGCTCACACCTGTAATTCCAGCACTTCTGGAGGCTGAGGCAGGCGGATCACTTGAGGTCAAGAGTTCAAGACCAGCCTGGCCATCATGGTGAAGCCATGTCTCTACTAAAAATACAAAAATTAGCTGGGCTTGGTGGCATGCACCTGTAATCCCAACTACTTGGGAGGCTGAGGCAGGAGAATTGCTTGAGCCTGGGGCTGAGGCTGCAGTGAGCTGAGATTTCGCCACTGCGCTCCAGCCTGGGTGACAGAGTGAGACTCTGTCTCAAAAATAATAATAATAACAACAATAATAAAAGTAATAGAGGTAGGATTTGGAGACTTTGTATGTGCTCTTCCTGCTTTTCCCATGACACCTCTGTGGAAAGTTCATGCCTAGACCTGCCTGGAGAATCCCTTGTATTATAGGAGATGTATGAAAAGGAGAACTTGGTTTCCCCGGAGCAATTTTGAACCTTAATTATTGGTTTTAATCTTTAGCTTTTCAAGTTCAAAGCTTGTTTGGCTTCTTGGTTAGATTAAAGGTATTATTCTCCCGTCTATTTAAGTGAGAATGCTCTAAAAATGGCAGCATGATCTCTCTTTATTGGGAAAAAAAAAAGCCAAGGGTTGGGGAGAACTCTTTTAGGATCCAAAATAATATTTGTTTTTAAATTTCATTGACTTTTTTCCTTGTTCAAAGGAAATACATGGTTAATGTTTTAAAAACACAGGAAACCCAAAGAAAAAAATATATATTTTTGATCACAGTAGTGGAAGGGAATTACAGTTAATGATTTGGTATATATCCTAGTTTTTTGGGTTTTTAAAATTTCTGCATATATGAAGATATACATCACATACGTGCATACTCACCCACTCTTTTTGTTTTGATTTAATAGGATCATATATTTTGCAGTCTGACCTTTTTTCTTTCTTTCACCTGGCAATATGTTATGACACTTTCTTCTTTGAGAGAAGCTGATGTTGAGTCTTGTGGATGTGACACCCTTAAGCTTAGCATTAATAAATGAAGTGGAGCAAAAATGACTCATGCGTGGTTACTAAGCTTTTTTTGATAGGGTGGTGCTGTGACTACCTGAAGTACATGCTCTCCGAGTAAGTTAGTGCTAACTTTAGCAAGGAAAAATTGCACTTATACTAAATTCCAGTACCTAATGACTGACTGTGGCATTCAGTTTAAACTGATTTGAGCACTGACTTGTCTTAGGAAGACTTTAATTTTATTTTTAATTTTATTTTTTTTTTTGAGACAGAGTCTCGCTTAGTCGCCCAGGCTGGAGTGCAGTGGCGCGATCTCGGCTCACTCAAGCTCCGCCTCCCGGGTTCACGCCATTCTCCTGCCTCAGCCTCCCGAGTAGCTGGGACTACAGGCGCCCGCCGCCTCGCCCGGCTAATTTTTTGCATTTTTAGTAGAGACGGGGTTTCACCGTGTTAGCCAGGATGGTCTCGATCCCTGATCTCGTGATCCACCCGCCTCGGCCTCCCAAAGTGCTGGGATTACAGGCGTGAGCCACCGCGCCCGGCCGGAAGACTTTAATTTTAATCCAGTCAATCTTTAGTGTTTTTTTTCCTACCCTCCTCTCACATGTAAATTCTTTAGTGTCAGTCCAATCACTGCAATATGTCAAGAGTTTACTAACTACACAGGGTGCTGATGGAATGGGATTTTAATGTTATGGCACAGCCTGGTTGCTTTGATCCAATCACTGGAAGAATAAAGGCAACACTATGATACTGAGTACTGCAGTGGGCTAAGTGTTGGGTATATTATCTTATTCAATCCTCATCACAGCCCTATTCATTTAGCGTATGTATATGTGCTCATGCAGATGGAGGCCCACGGAAGTTAAGTTATTGCCCAAGGTCACACAGCTAGTGAGTGGTGGAGCCATGTAGGACAGTGTTTTCTTTTAAGGAAGGTGTTTTGCCCACAGTGGCTGGGGTGAATGTATTTGCATTTTCCTTGTAGAGAACAAGTACTTTAATGCTTTCATAGACTGACACCCCTAATCCAAGCAAATTGTCGTAGACTGAGCATTTATTCTTCCTGATTGCTGTTTGATCAACTCTGATCACTTTGGTAATTCTTTTTTCATTCTTAGCCTTAACTTGTTTAGAATGGTTTCATTACTAAAGAGGAAAAGTATATTTTAGCCTGAAGTCTTGTTGGATATGCAGTGCTGTTTTTAGAAACTGGGCTGAATGCATTCTCTATTTAGAAAAGGGACACTACTCTGAATTAGAAGGGTATGCTGTCTGTTACAAGCTAATTTCAAATGCAAATGTTCTTCGGACTTAGTTAATTTTACTGAATGGGAGAATATACTCTTGGGAACCATTTTTAAACTATGGCACTTTAAAATATTTAGCAGCATTGACATTAACCTTAGGACCCAAGTTTATTGTTACCTGTCTTCCCTAGTAAGCCATAAGCTTCATGAATGCATAGGCCGTGTCTATCTTGTTCATCTTGTATCCTCAGCACCTGCCATGTATTAGGTATGTGATAGGTAATTGTTGGCTGAATGAATGGGTAGATTAATGAAGGAGTGAGACTTTATCAGAAAATGTAAGCAGTGAGTTGGTTTTGACCCTGTCATCTCCTGGTGACATTGTTTTTTAAAATAAATCCCTGGCTGGGCACAGTGGCCCACACCTGTAATCCCAGAGCTTTGGGAGGCTGAGGCAGAAGGATCACCTGAAACCAGGAGTTTGAGACCAGCCTAGGCAACATAGCAAGATCCCATCTCTACAAAAAATTTAAAATAATTAGTCAGGTATGGTGGTGCATGCATGTGGTCCCAGCTACTCAGGAGGCTGAGGTGGGAAGATCACTTGAGTCCAGGAGTTTGAAGCTGCAGTGAGCCATGATATCACCACTGCACTCCAGCCTGGGTGACAGAATGAGACTCTGTCTCTAAAAAAATAAAATAAATCCTTGATACTTGCTTTAAAAAAAAAATTAGGGTTTGATAGTAATGTGATCTTTTAAGAAAATGAAAATAATGACTAAAAAGTAAAGCTTTTGACTGGGCATGGTGGCTCATCCCTATAATCCCAGCACTTTGGAAGGCCAAGGCAGGCGGATTGCTTGAAGCCAGGAGTTCAAGACCAGCCTGGGCAACATAGTGGGACTACCATCTCTATAAAAATTTTGTTTAAAAAGCAAAGTGTAGTGGTGCAGCCTGCAGTCCCAGCCACTTGAGAGGCTGAGGCAGGACAATCGCTTGAGCTCAGGGGGTCAAGGCTGCATTGAGCTGTGATCACGCCACTATACCCCAGCCTGGGCAATGGAGTGTGACCCTGTCTCAAAAAAAAAAAAAAAAAGCCAGCAAAGCTTTTCCTAGGCCTTTTTTCTGAAAATGGACAAGCCAAGACAGTCCATCTTTAACAGGATTTGAAGCTTGACATTTGTTGCTTAGAAATCGACTGGTGACAAGTCTGCTCTCCTGTCACCAGTGCTCATGCAGTGCTGTCCACCTGAATGCAAAGGGAGTAGTAGAAAGGCAAATACTGGCCAGGCACGGTGGCTCACACCTGTAATCCCAGCACTTTGGGAGGCCGAAGCGGGCAGATCATGAGGTCAGGAGATCAAGACCATCCTGGCTAACACAGTGAAACCCTGTCTCCACTAAAAATACAAAAAAATTAGCTGGGCATGGTGGCGGATGCCTGTAGTCCCAGCTACTCGCTGAGACAGGAGAATGGCTTGAACTCAGGAGACAGAGCTTGCAGTGAGCTGCGATCGCGCCACTGCCCTCCAGCCTGGGCTATAGAGTGAGATTCCGTCTCAAAAAAAAAAAAAAAAGGCAAATACTAAGTGGAGGATTGGAGAAATGGGCAGTGATGAGTTCTAGATTTCCACTCTGCCTCCAGGTTGATGGCTTTAAAGTGATGCAGGAGATAGGCCTTGGTTTCTTTATAAAACAGGCCTGTGAACCTGTTTCTAGGACAAGCCAAAAGAGCCACTTCTTGAAAATAGTTTGATTTCAGGGGATAAGTGAGCTGGTTTGAATTATTTTGTGTACATCTGATCCAATTTAGTTGGTATTTACAGAGGATGATGCAGTTCTTGAGGGAAGGTATAGAAGCCTTTTTAAAAAGCTCACTAAGGCCGGGTGCAGTGGCTCACTCCTGTAATCCCAGCACTTTGGGAGGCCGAGGCGGGCGGATCACGAGGTCAGGAGATCGAGACCATCCTGGCTAACATGGTGAAACCCCATCTCTACTAAAAATACAAAAAATTAGCCGGGCGTGGTGGCGGGCACCTGTAGTCCCAGCTACTTGGGAGGCTGAGGCGTGATCCCAGGAGGCGGAACTTGCAGTGAGCCGAGATCATGCCACTGCACTCCAGCCTAGGCAACACAGCGAGACTCCATCTCAAAAACGAAAACAAAAAACAGAAACAACAACAACAAAAAAAGCTCACCAATATGGGAGACTATAATACCTTCCTGCGATCAAGATCTCTAAGACAGGCCCAGCCCAGGACTGAGATCCCACATACTTTATGCCCTAAGTGGACTCCATGTACGAGCCGTGAACCAGTCAGGCCAGGAACTGGGTGCTCAGGGACTGTTTTAGGAGACCATGTGGTTTTGAACCTCTGAGCCATGTAAGTTCTCACTGATGGGTCCAGGAACTGCTTGCAGCCAGACTGGACTAAGAGTCTTGCTCCTTTATTGGTTCCATGAACAGTTCAAGGAGCATTGCAGTTTTTCTTTTGTGTAACTTCACATGATAAGGAAAGACTGGAGAAAAGGAAAGCTTTTGTGTACTTTTTCAGTGCAATTTTTTATTCTATCCTCACTGCAGACATATGTATTTATATATGATGCTGCAGGAGTGATGCATTTATGGGATGATAAACCAAAAAGACCAATTTGCAGCCAAGTAGTAGCTAATCTCAAAGACTGTTGTGTTGTTGTCTAGGCCTTATGGTACTCCACCGTCTCCCCCTCTGAACCCAGCTGATCAGCAGCTGTACTGTCTGGAATATAAGTAAAAAAGAGGCTGGGTGTAGTGGCTCACACCTGTAATCTCAGCACTTTAGGAGGCCGAGGTGGGTGGATCACCTGAGGTCAGGAGTTCAAGACCAGCCTGGCCAACATGGTGGAACTCTCCCATCTGTACTAAAAATACAAAATTAGCCAAGCGTGGTGGCAGGCGCCTGTAATCCTAGCTACTTGGGAGGCTGAGGCAGGAGAATTGCTTGAACCTGGAAGGTGGAGGTTGCAGTGAGCTGAGATCACACCACTGCACTCTTATTGCCTGGGCAACAAGAGCAAAACTCCATCTGAAAAAAAAAAAAAAGTAAGACCTCTATGTGGCCAAAGAGCTGTCACAAAGTCCACAGAAGAACTCTTAGGACCTCCTCCAAAGCTGCTCTTAATATATTGGAGTTCATAGCTGATGAGATCATGAGAAGCAGCAAATAGGAGAAAGGTTGCCACAGGCATTCAACAGGAAGTGGCATGTGAATGTGTGAAACCAAAGGCCAATACCAAAATGTGAGAAGAAGCTCACAGGACTTAGAGCATGGTAGGCTGGGCAGGTTAACTCAAGGTAGAGAGCCTCATGTGTGCCACAGACCAATAGCATCCCTGTAGTGACACCCCCTGTGTGGTAGCCTTCTGGAATTCTTATGTTGGGTGACTGGCTAGATGCCCTAAGCTGGGGACCTTGGGAAAGGGTGGGTTTGGGCATGGGGAAAATGAGGCATTTAGAGTCAGCATACTGCACTTGGCATGTTTGCTTAGCCAAATCAGATGGTCCCTTGCCCAGGAGTATTTTTAATTCAGAGCCATTCCTGCTGCACACTAACTTTCTACATGTTTATAACGAAAAGCTTCCTGAAGATTTCATAAAGGTCTTGGATTTATGTTTGAGTATATGGCTCAGATGCAATTTTGAATTATATTCTTGAGCAAATTCTTTATCTCAGATTTTTTTTTTTTTTTTTTGAGGCGGAGTCTCGCTCTGTCGCCCAGGCTGGAGTGCAGTGGCGCGATCTCAGCTCACTGCAAGCTCCGCCTCCCGGGTTTACGCCATTCTCCTGCCTCAGCCTCCCGAGTAGCTGGGACTACAGGCGCCGCCACTACGCCCGGCTAATTTTTTGTATTTTTAGTAGAGATGGGGTTTCACTGTGTTAGCCAGGATGGTCTCGATCTCCTGACCTCGTGATCCGCCCGTCTCGGCCTCCCAAAGTGCTGGGATTACAGGCTTGAGCCACCGCGCCTGGCCTATCTCAGATTTTTAAACCAGCAGCAGCATACTGGTTTCCAGAGTGATAATCCGTCTCTTTTTTAAAGATAGGGCCTGCAAGTTTGACTAAAATTATATTTAGGCCATTGCAGAGACTAATAGAAATGAATTTTGGAGAACATTTTTTTCTTTAGGTTGTGTCACATGTAGATAATTAATAAGAGGGATAGGTTTTAAAAATAATTAGGTTCCCTGAATGTAGGCTTTGGTTTTGATATATAAAAGAATAATTTTGGGGGGAGGACATGATCAATTTTGCGAAGAAATTCCAATTTGTAAAGTTAATCTCAATTTCATGAAATTCTTTCACGAAATTAGAGTAAGCAAGTCTTTAGGAGAAAACGGCCAGTACATGCAGCCTGCAGCCCAAAGAGGCTTGGATTGCTTTTTGTTGGTCTCTCATAACCCTCGGTAGAATAAGGACAAGAAATGTGAGTGCATTTCTTTCTACATTGTACTTTACTGAAAATATCCTGCCCCTATAATGAGTTACCTGAGTTTTTATGTATGGTTTTTATAAATATGGCTATTTCCCCAGTGCCCCTTGTTGTAGAATAGTTTTCAGGTGAGACGTTTGTTTGTATGTTTGTTTTGCCTCGCTCTGTCACTCAGGCTAGAGTGCAGTGGCACGATCTTGGCTCACTGCAGCCTCTGCCTCCCGGGTTCAAGCGGTTCTCCTGCCTCAGCCTCCAGAGTAGCTGGGATTACATGTGCGCACCACCACGCCTGGCTAGTCAGACGAGATGTTTTGATGCAGGCAGCCCTCACTTACTAGAAGGTACTCCTTGTGTTGAAGTTGGAGAGGCAGCTGTGTGGAACATGCTTCCTGAATCCCATAGGAACAATATGGTTAAGGATGTCAGGTAGTCCCAAAATGACTTTTTTGAACTTTCATTTTTAAACTTTTTATTGTAGAAAATATTAGATACAGACAAAAGTAGAGGCAATAGTAAAATGAACTCCCCATGTGCCTGACACCCAATTTCAACTATTGTCAACATTTTGCCAGTTTTTCACTCAATTCATTAACTTACGTAAGCATAGCTAAATTGTAATTCTGGTTACTTATATATAAGTACAGTTTCTAGCATCCTGAAAATGCCTCTGAACTCTGTAAGAAAAGTACCAAAAACATCGAAGACTCTTATTGTAATTATTGTTCAATAATCAACTGTTAAGAAGAGGTTTGCTGTACTCCAAAGATGAGTTTGCCAGCAAGATGATTCTAGGGCATGAGCATGTTTTTGTGTGGGTGCCCAGGCCATAGTTGTTGACTCACTGTTCTCATTCCGTCGCTTCTTTCAGTGGCATTCAAATGGGTTGCAGAAGACATTAATCAAGAAGAAAATAAAGTTTCTATCTGTATGAGTCTTTGCTCTTTCTAGCTAAGAAAGTAAATAAGCCTTGCTGATATTTAACATACAGATGACCACATATTGACTTTTGGCCAAAAACCTTGGAAATTATTAGTAAGACTCTGAAATATGGATTTACACTCAGGATCATCAACAGTGATCCTCACCTTGAGTGTATGTGTTGTGCCTTAAGGTGTCAGCTGAAGGTAGTACATAGCTGTCATACTGGAAAAACTAAAAATTATCAGAAGGATAATTATCTCATCTTTTGCTCTTTATTTCTATTCTGTATACTTTTTATAAAAGCTGTATATATTGGAACATGTGTATAACGTATAAGTAAAGGTATATGTTTGTACATACCCAAAAAGTTGTTTGATAGAATGTGTGATCTGAAAAGTGGCAGAGGCTACTAATTTATTTGCTTGCTGATCTATTTATCTTACAATTTTAACCCTTGTTATTATGATTTAACGTTTATCATGTATTAACATAACTCAGACCTTGGTCATTTCAGTGGTTCATCTGAGATCATTTTACCTTTCTAATTTGAGTCCACCTTATCTCCTGTGCTGTTACTGTCTGCCAGTGCATTATAATTTCACAAATGTTCTGTGGCCACCTCAGTTTGGGAGATTCTGCACTGGAGGATAGGACAGCAGGATAAAGTGGCTTTAGCCCCGACTCCAGTGCTTCTAGTGTCACTGCTGGGAAGGTGACCTTGAGGCAGGCAGTTGGAGGATGTGGACTGTATTGATGGCACTTCCCTCCCCTACTGGGCTTCCTTCCTTCCTTCCTTCCTTTCCTTCCTTTCCTTCCTTTCCTTCCTTTCCTTCCTTTNCCTTCCTTCCTTCCTTCCTTTCCTTCCTTTCCTTCCTTTCCTTCCTTTCCTTCCTTTCCTTTCTTTCTTTTCTTTCTTTCTTTCTTTTCTCTTTCTTTTTTTTTTTCTTTTTGATGTTCTTTATAGTGTCTTTGAGCAGCATTTATTTTCAATGCTGGCTTTCTGCTTAAGGCTATCATTTATAGTATGAATTCTGGATGTCTGTGGGTCTGCTTGTCTTTCATGGGTAAAATCAAATTTGTATCTCAAGACTTATAAGGTTTATTAGACTGTGCTGCCCCTGCCATATTCTCAAACTCCATGATCTATGATACTGTGTTTATAATACTGATGATGCCAGTTCTCAACCATTAATACATCAAAAAAGGTTTAGGCCTCGTAAAGACAAAATCCTGCTTATGTTTTAGTTTTGGAGACAGAGAGTAATTACCTTTTTATGTGCTTCAGAGATGATTTTCAACAGGAGTGTCCTCAGGCCCTGGCTCTGTTCTTGTGTATAGGATTTGCTCCTTCCCTGATACACTTGATGAAGGAATGATACAGGGATCTGAATGACAGGTGGCCTGAAATGCCAGCACAGCCACATGTCAGCAGGGGTGAAAACATGCTGCATTGTTACTGCTGTCAGCCAGGCATGCGGCGCCTGAATTCTCATCACTTCCTCGGGCTATAGGGCTGGCACTTTTCTCTGGTGAGCTCAGCATCAAGCTGAGCAGTAGAGCATTGGCCTTGAACTTCTGATTGGCCCTGTAACTGAAACCACGGTAGTAGTTCTTCCAGACTTTATTATTTGCAAAAGGTTAATTGTAGCTTTTAATCTTCTAAAATATTAAATGGGCCCCTTTATAGATTGTGGTTTTGTACTTGCAGCCATACATGGCTTCTAAATCCAGCAGAGAATTGAGAGAAACCCCTGACCTTTTACAAATGCCATCACAGGACCAGTCTGTGGGCCAGACAGCTGCAGCCTGGCTGACTGGGTCATTGTCCCCAGCGGGGTGCACTGTGTCCATTTTAACAGCTCCAGCTTCAGAAAGAAACAAAGCTTTTCTGAGTCGCTTTGGTGTGGGTTGAGAGCATCTCTTAGTGTTTTTGGTTGAGCTGTTGAAAGGAAATGTTGCTAACTATATGCTGTATCTCTCTATACCCATTCCCATGTCTCATAACAAGGTGGGATAAATACTTTACTTGGGAAGAAATTCAGGGTTAAGAATTTTAGAACAGCTGAGCAGTGGAGAGCTGGGCACTATGTGGAGAACAGGGTGAAGACCTTGGAGTTGCTGTGCTGCTCTCAAGATTTGACAATTGCTGAAATCTGGAAATTTTATTTGCAGCTTAATCCAGGGGCTTGGTCAGATCCTGGGTGGGGGAAAATGGCTGATTAATGGTATCAAAAGGTGATTAGGTTTGCACTGGGAAATTGCTTTCTGCAAGAGCTACCTGGTTTCAGGTCCATAGGTGAGTAAGGGGGCAGAATTAGGGAGGCTGGGAGGAAAGTTGTGCCTCAGCCTCTTGTCCTAAACCTCCCTAAGGCCAGTCTGCAACCTGGTTTCTGACAATGGGGTCAAGTAGCAACTCCTGTGATCCTCTCAAGATTTCCTATCAAAGCCTGTAATGTTCTGGAAAGAGCCTTAGACAGGGGGCAGGAAACATGGGCTCCAGTCACAATACCCCTCTCTGCTCTAGATAAGACTTAGCTCATCCCATTTCTGTCCAGAAAATCTTTGGTTTCTGGGGTTATTTTCTTGTTCTGTGCTATTTTGTGCATTTTTACCTTGGTTTTTCTTTTTGAGAAGAATGACCAAGTCTTCTAAGTAACCTCTACAGCTCTTTGCACTTATTAGGGTGTCAGTTTCTTCCTTTGCTTGTTCGTCTCACGCAGCTAGCATGGTACTTACAGGCTCTGAGGGGCTCGCCAGTCTTCCTGCTTGCTCCTGCTTTCCATAGATTTCATTTAATCCTCACAGCCGTCTCTGAATTAGGCTTCCCTCATGTATTCAGTCAACAAACATTTGTTACAGTTGTGGTTGGCAGACATGATGATCCCTGCTCTTGTGGAGTTTGTAACTCAGTTTAGTAAACCAGGCAGTTAACAGATACAATGATGGGAGAGTACCAGAGAACTGAGCCTAGGTGAGGAGGGACGCTTCCTAGGAGAAGTGTCGTCTTTGCCATGACCTGAGGGGTGACTAGGCACAAGCCAGACTGCTGCACGTGGGGCCGTGCTGTGGAGCTGAGATAGCATCCCACACCTTAGAGTCAGGAACACTTGGTTTGAGTCCCAGATTTGCCACTCTCTAGACGTTGGAAGGCAAATCACATCCCCTCTCTCACCACTTTTCTTACTTGTAAAATTGTAGGCAATTGACAGAAATAACAGGAGATAATGCACCTGGGGTACCTGGGCCATAAGATGAGCTTAAATGTCAGCCATTGTTATGAATAGTAATATTAGTGTTTAAAAAAACCATATGCTTACGATTTCTTTATAAACTGTAAATAAATTGTACCTTAATAAACTCTCAGTAGGGAAAAAATCATTATGGCTTGAGCAGAGGGTGAGGTGTAGGGGCCAGGGAGGCATGAAACTGGGCAGTAAGCCACCTGGACCCTTTTACAGGTGAGCAAAGCAAGTGTCTGAGGGATAAGCATCACCTACCCTGGCAGGAGGTAAGTGGTGCAGGTGTGCTTGGAACCCAGGTCTGTCAGATTCTTAGTACTTCTGCTAAGGTGGGTGAGTTGGTTTCAGTGCATGTGTTTTGACCCGCAGTCTTTTGTGCAATTGGATATGATCAGTGTAGGGTCTCATTTAGGCTAACAAATGATTGTTCACAATAAACATGTAAGTCAAATCCTGATTTGTGTGCTATGTTTATTTGTTTTTTAGTAGCTGTGGACTTTAGCGTCTGATGAATCTTTAACACAAAGGCAGGAACATGGTAGTTCAGGAAGGAGGAAATTTGAAGATAAAAGGGAAGGAGAAACCACAGCAGCTGGTGATTCTGAAAAGAACGGGGTAGGGAGAAGAAGGGCCAAGCCAAGTGCAAGCAGAGTAAAGGAATCTGGGCCCCCTCCAGGCTTTCCCAAGAGAAGGAAAGCATCTCCTAGATTCTCTTTCTATGCCTACGTACTTCTTGCCTCTCACCTCTGCCTCCTGTAGTACAGCAGGTAAGGTTTTGTGCTTTTGAACTGTGTAGGTAGGACTTGAAACTCCCTTCTCTCTCTCACATTTCTCTGAATCAGGTTGTTCTGGGATTCCTGAATTTGGCAAGTGGTAGAGGATGACCTTTATCTGTCAGAGCTGTCAGCAAAGAAGGTAATTGCATGCTCGTCTCAGAACTGTGCCCATGTGTGAGCACACAGGCTGCAGCCAGCAAGAACTCCATAGTGGCTGTTCTTCAGCTGGGGTGGTAGCTCAGGCTTCTGGGTTGAATGCCTGGCTTTGTGGCTAAAAACCAAATCCCTGAAGCACTGCGGAAATGGTTGCTCTTGTTATCCAGGGACAGGAATTTTCCTAGGAATAATAATTAAGCGGCAGTTGGTTAGACTGGGGCAGAGTAGTGGCTCAGCACCTGAAACTGTCTGACCTGTGAACAGATGAGCTGATGTATTTGTATCTCAGCACACACGCCTGTATGTCTTGTTCTGTTTTCTAAATCTAAAAATCAAAGGAGTAAGCTAAAAAAATTGATACGTTTGTTTATAAATTGAGTATCTTAATTTTCTTTTTTTTTTTTTTTTTTTTTTCTTGAGACGGAGTCTCGCTCTGTCGCCCAGGCTGGAGTGCAGTGGCCGGATCTCAGCTCACTGCAAGCTCCGCCTCCCGGGTTTGCGCCATTCTCCTGCCTCAGCCTCCCGAGTAGCTGGGACTACAGGCGCCCGCCACCTCGCCCGGCTAGTTTTTTGTATTTTTTTTAGTAGAGACAGGGTTTCACTGTGTTAGCCAGGATGGCCTCGATCTGCTGACCTCGTGATCCGCCCGTCTCGGCCTCCCAAAGTGCTGGGATTACAGGCTTGAGCCACCGCGCCCGGCCTAGTATCTTAATTTTCATATAGAACTATGAGTTTTTCAAAAGCCTTTACGTAGAATACTCTTATTAATATTTCTGAGTTCTTAATACTGCAGGTTAGCTTTTAAAAGAGATTTTGAATTTCTACAATAGATGATTTCATTAGGTGATTACTTAGATTATCTTCTCATTTAATTATGCAAAGCATCTAATAAAATGGCAGAAAACTGCCATGTACTAAATGACTGTCTCTTATCACTAAGACTGCGTGTGTTGAAAACATGCACAAGAAGAGAAAGGAAGGCTTTGCCCATTTCTATTCATAGTCGAGCCAAAGGTCTAGGGCTAAAAAGCTTGAACCCAATAACTGGCCCTGTACTGTCTCTGATACACTAGTCCTAAGCCCTGTGTAGCTGTTAATCCCTTGAAAAGTGTAGCTAGTTGGAACCGAGATGTGTTCTAAGCGTAAAGTACACACTGGATTCTGAAGACTTAGTATGAGACAGAATGTAAAATACCAGTAATAATTTTTAATATTGATTACATGTTGAAATCATAATTTTGATATGAATTTAAATAAAATACATTGTTTAAATTAATTTTACCTGTTTTTTCTTTTTTAATGTGGCTCCTGGACCATTTAAAATTACACATTTTTGGCAAGGCACGGTGGCTTATGCCTGTAATCCCAGCTATTCAGGAGGCTGAGGAAGGAGAATCACTTGAACCCAGGAGGTGCAGGTTGCAGTGAGCTGAGATCATGCCACTGCACTCCAGCCTGGGCAACAGGGCGAGACTCCATCTCAAAAAAATAAAATAAAAATAAAATTACATATTTTCATGACTCACATTTATGGCTCACATTATATTAATATTTCCATTGTACAGCACCTCCCTGGACAATTCTGCATTTTCTGACTTAGGAAAGACAAAATGAAAGCAATTGGAGAGAAACAACCTTTTATCCCTAAGTTTGTCTTATTCATAAATCAGATAATTTATCTGTACAATCCCAGTAGTTTCAAATAGGAAAAATCCCCACAGCTTATATTACTCTATTTCTCAGGGACTGTCCTTTTCTTGGAGAACAGTTACATATAATATAATACTTGTCTTTTTTTTCTCCTTTAGCCCTTTTAATCTGGTGGTGAGTGGTTGATAAACATAATGCAGAGATTTTTGTCCAAAATTCCAGTATCATGTTAATCCTTTTTTTCTCTTTTGGTGCCAGTATCATGTTAATTCTACTGGCTTTTTTTACATGTATCTGTAATTTTATGTACCTGGAAATAACGAAAAATATTTTATATGGAGATTTGCTGCAGTAATGTCTATCTTATATCAAATTGTGATTATCACAATTCAAAAACAGTCATTAAATAAATGTTGAGCATCTCAGCTTAGGTATTAGGATGGACAAAAGTATCACACATAATCTGTATTCTCAAGTAGCCTCTACTCTAGACAGGAGACGCATCCTCAGAGTGAAATGATTCAGGAAGAGCAATTGCATGCAGGGACTGTATGGCCAAATGGCTCATAAATGACACTGATAGCAAATGGCTGTTTTAATCTAACAGAGTTCTCATCAGCTCCGACTTCCCCCGCTTCATGGATTCTTCTTGGTTTTAATAGCTCTGCAAGCACAACCTCTGAAGTATCTTAGAAAAATGATTATATCTGCTTCAAGTTCTTTATTAATCTAGTTACCTTTAGAACTTTAGCCCTAGTAAACCTGTTATATATGTAAGACAGTATTTTCTGCAACCAAATTGGATAAGAAGAAAGCTGTGTATTCTGTGTCAGGAGATCTTTAGTGAAAATGGTTGTGCTTAAAAAGACAAATATATTTATAGAAAACCCCACTCAACAGCAGAATGCATTTTTTTTGACTGCATTTGGAACCAAGATAGACCATATAACAAGCTTGAAAGAATTGAAATTACACAGAGCCGATTCTCTTTTATGAAACTACACTAAAAAACAGTAAGAAAGATATCTGAAAATTTCTCAAATATTTGGAAATTAAGCAAAATACTTCTAAACAGCCTGTGGGCCCAAAGATAAAGTCATAAGGGAAAATAGAAAATATTTTTAACTGAAGGAAACTGAAAATACAACCTATCAGAAATTACAGGTAATGCAGTGCCTAGAGGGAAATTAATAGTATTAAGTTAAAGGATGGGCGTGGTAGTTCGTGCATGTAATCCCAGCACTTTGGGAGGCCAAGCTGGGAGAATTGCTTGAGACCAAGAGTTCAAGACCAGCCTGGGCAACATAGCAAGACTCCATTTCTACAAAGAATGTTTTTAAAAAATTAGCTTGGTGTAATGGCACATACCTGTAACCCTTGCTGCTTGGGAGGCTGAGGTGGAAGGATTAATTGAGCCCAGGAGTTCGAGGTTACAGTAAGTTATGATTGTGCCACTGCACTCCAGCCAGGATGACAGAGAAAGACCCTGTCTCAAATACATAGATGATAGATAGATACATACATACATATTACATACATACGTACATACATACGAAAAGAAAGATTTGAGAGAAGGACAAATTACCAGTGTCAGGACTGAAAGAGGGCATCACTATAGACACTACAGATATTCACAGGATTATAGGGAAATATTGCAAACAGCATTATGCCCAGAAATTGGACAACATAGATAAAATAGATAAACTCTTTGAAAGATACAAACCAAAGCTCACTCAAGAAGAAACAGATAACCTAAATAGTCCAATAGCAAGTAAAGAAATTGAATTCATAGTTTGGAACCTTTCTACAAGGAAAACTCTAGGCTCAGACGGTTTCATGGGCAAATGTTATCAAACCTTTAAGGAAGAAATATTCATTCTACACAAACTTCCAGAAAATAGAGAAGAGGGAACACTTCCCAAATGCACTTACCTGCATTTTCTGAGGCTCATTAATACCAAAAAACACTGCAAGAAAACTATAGCCTATTTTCCCTCATGAACTTAGAGGGACAAATGAACAAAATATCAGCAAAGTGTTATGCTGGTAAACTGGCTCTCCAGAAAAAAGAAAAAAAAAAAAATCTTGATTTATACTATTCCCTGATTCCTGTGATATAGAAACTCCCACCATTGCCAGTTGCAAGCTACCAACGTAAAGTCACTGAACATGGAGTTGGGAAGAGATGTGTAGAATATGTTCCTGTGAGCTGATACAGCCCAATTTCAGCACCTCATGACTCATACATCCTTAATCCTGAGAATGCAAGACTGGTTCAACATTTGAAAGTCAATGAATGTAATTTGCCATAAGAACAGACTAAAGAAAAAGACAAACTGTGAGCCAAAGAAAGTACTTAGTTCTACATTTAGCAAAAATACACCCACCCAAACGGATGCTCTGACAATACAGTCCACTTCAGGGCCCACTGTGATCTGTAATTGTCATCTTTTTCTCTTCATTGTTCTGATTGTTGCTGTTTCCTCACAAACACCTCTTCCCATGGCCACTGCTTGCTCACTCAATATTGTTGAATAGATGCTGCTCCTGTCCAGTGATTCACTGGGAGGAGGGAGAGATCCTCCCAGCTCAGGCCAAAACATCTACTGAGGTCTATGCATCCATATAATTGGCTCACAAGTTTCACACTCTTTTCCCCCATGACAAAGAGAGACGTTTGTCTATTTTTCCTTGCACTTCACACTTAGGTACTCTTTTTGTGACAACTTTTCTCTATTATGTTTACTCCAGTGGGGTCACAGGATAGGTAAATGAAGACCTAATTTTCTACTCTTTTGGAGGCACCTTTGGATCAAGAATCCCGTCCTTTTAAAAAATCTTTGTCCCAATTCCTAACCTATTACTTTGCACATAGATTCAATGCGTGTTTTAATAAAAGGATGAATGAATAGAATTCTAAGGAGTCCTCATTTTCACAGGCTTTCAGTTCAAGACTTTAGTGTGAGACTCAAATACTTAGCATGGAAATGGCTATTGCTTGAAAAGAATGACAGTCCCAACTCCCATGTAGTGATCTTTAGCATCTCTCTGCTCATTACAAAGACATGTAGTTTTTAAAAGTTTGGGAGAGTAGGAACTTATCAATTAAAAATCCCCAGAGAACTTCTTTTGTGAGATCTGGGCTACTGATAACCTGAAAAAGTATTTGAGGCAGGAGAAGTGTTCAGTGATGAATGATGATGACAGCTGTGAGATTAGCTTTAACACAGTGTATAGTGTATTAGGCTTTTGTATATGTATTTTTTGTCTATACATTTGAATGTTTGCTCTTTTAAAAAATCAACATATGTAACAAAAAATCACTTATGTCCAATTTGGCAGGGGGACCTGGAGCACAATTTTACCCATATAAGTTACTATGTATCGGCCGGGCGAGGTGGCTCAAGCCTGTAATCCCAGCACTTTGGGAGGCCGAGACGGGCGGATCACGAGGTCAGGAGATCGAGACCATCCTGGCTAACATGGTGAAACCCCGTCTCTACTAAAAATACAAAAAAAAAAAATTAGCCGGGCGAGGTGGCGGGCGCCTGTACTCCCAGCTACTCGGGAGGCTGAGGCAGGAGAATGGCGTGAACCCGGGAGGCGGGGCTTGCAGTGAGCTGAGATACGGCCACTGCACTCCAGCCTGGGCGACAGAGCCAGACTCCGTCTCAAAAAAAAAAAAAAAAAAAAAGTTACTATGTATCTTTGAATTTTGATATATTATTGATTATATTTACGATTTATTTAATGCCTAATTCTCAAATCATCTGCTTTACTGTATGGTTTCAATGAGGTACATGTTGTAGTGCGATATAAGTAGAGAGGTAGTTGTTCTCTGAGTCCTGTGGTAACATGAATTAATACCTGAAATTTCAAAGATTGCAGCTGGGCTGGGAAGGGCATGTGTTTGACTAATTAAGAAGGCCAGACGGCGGGGGGAATTAATCACCCCCAAAGGAGGTCAGGCAGAGAAGATTGTTCATGTGACATGAACAAATCTTTTAAGTTTCCTGATGTGCTTATAGGCTTTAAAAAAAGAAAGAACCTTTTATTTAGGATAATAAACATTGCCATTTTTCCTCCAAATCCAGATTTTTGGTTATCAAGAACCTCCTCAGTCCCAGTTATCCTCCCAGCTAAGCACTTCTCTTTGCAACCTGTAGTCATTGGTGAGCTGATATCTGCGTCATGGTCAAGTTTGGTTTCAGTGTCCCAGATACCACAGTGTTCATCATTTCACACTAAATCAGATTTGTGTTTATTCTGAGTTTACTAATGGAAGTTTTTCTTCATCAGGGATGGATGAATGAGATTTACAACTATGATCCGGAAACCTACCATGCGACTTTGACACATTCAGTCTTTGTTCGACTTGAGGGTGGAACCTTAAGACTTTCAAAGCCCAATAAAAATATATCCAGGAGGGCCAGCTACAATGAAACCAAGCCAGAGGTCACCTACATCAGCCAGAAAATCTATGACCTCTCAGACAGCAAGGTGAGCCTGAGCAATTTTGGAAGGATAGCTTAGATGAATGAAAAGCATATGGCATCTCAGATGCTTAACTGCATTTTTTTATTCCCTAAAAAGGTTAGTTGTCATTGAAGTATCAGTATACCTTAGGACAGTACCTCTCACACTTTAATGTTTATGCACGTCACCTGGGCATTTTGTTAAATGCAGATTCTGATTCAGTAGCTGTGGGTAGGGCCAAGGGCCTGCATTGTTATGAGTTCCCAGATGATACTCAGGCTGCTGGTCCACAGACTAGAACTTGAGGAACAAGAGTGTTGTGCATTCAGAATTCTGACTGTAAAAGCTAATTATTTCAGTCGAACAAAAAGCCGTGTGGCTCTGTGTGGTGATTGTAGGGTACTTAACTATTGAAGACTTTGTACATGTGAAAATGATAGATATGCAAAATAGCTACATTTTGATTAAGTATTATATACGTCTATTTTTGTGAGAAATGTAAATTATTTCTTCCACAAAGCTATCGTTTCTCTGTTCTTACAGTTCATCTGAATGATCTTTAGATTTCTCCAAAGGGAGAGAAGTACTTAAAATAGTTTTTATATAAGTTTATTCTTAACTTGAGTTTGATACTCAAGGTTGACTTGAGCTGCCCATCTAGATTTTAACCATCTTTTTTTTTCTTCTAACTTAAGTTTGGCCCAAGGTCATTAAATTTAGTTGACCGCCAAACGTAGTTGATGATAAGCAGCTAAACATTATTATTGAGCTACTGCCACCTGAAAATTACGGATATTTATAACTCTCGCAAAATTATTAAACATCTATTTTCTGGAATGATTTTGAAGGATAACAAGACACTTCTAAAAATTCCAGTTTCTGTAGTCATGTTACGAACAAGTGTTAAAAGTTATTTCGTATTCATCATCTTAGTCAAAAAGTCTATAAGGTTTGCACTTGTGCTATGCATAATATTAATGCATAGTGTAGCCAATCTTTAGTATATAAATCATCATTTTTCTTTCTCTGTAGATTTATCTTGTACCTAAAACTTTGGCTCGAAAGCGAATCTGGAATAAAAAGTACCCCATTTGTATCGAGCTTGGTCAACAAGATGACTTTATGTCTAAAGCTCAGACTGATAAGGAGACTTCAGAAGAGAAGCCGCCGGCTGAGGGAAGCGAGGACCCTAAGAAGCCACCCCGTCCTCAGGAGGGAACAAGATCTACCCAGCGAGATCAGATACTCTATCTCTTTGGGAGAACTGGCCGAGAAAAAGAGGAATGGTTTAGGAGATTTATTCTGGCATCTAAGCTAAAGTCGGAAATCAAGAAGCCATCGGGTGTCTCTGGAAGTAAACCAGGTAATGATGTTTGTGCTAAATGCTTATGCATTTTTAAAGGGCCACTAGGGAGAATAGAGAAAGAATGCCAAGTAGGAAGGCAGGAAGGAAGCCCATCCTGACTTGATGGTTGTCTGCCACCTAATGTGCATTCTCATGACTCATTTACCGTCTAGGCTGATCACTGCAACCCTCTGTCCCAAATCATTTAACCAACAGTGGATCCATTTGCAGATGCTGTTTATTAGCCTTTGCTGGTTATGTTTTCTTTGTATATGATGTGACTCCCCTGAGAGAAGCAGCAACAGAAGAACCCTAGTTCTGAGATGGCAGGTGAGTCAGGGAGATCCTTCAGGCTGGTGCTTTCGAAGGCCTGACCCTCAATATGTCCTCCAAGCGTGAGCTTGCCATAGAATACAGAATCCTTGCACTTGCTGAGCATTCGGGTCAGATCATGGTCATTCGGATTGATAACCATGCAGCACCTCTTTGCTCAGCTTTGACTGGGCTTGGAGCTGCAAGAGACACAAAACCAGTAAAAAGCAGCAGCTCCCCTGTCCTTCAGGTGTTGTGCCTATTATGCAAAACTGGCATGTATGAGTCAGGTGTTCACAAATTGCTGTGCTATAATGAGCATGGTGTAACCAATAATTGGGACAAGACCAGCGTGGGTGTTATTAGGGAAAGCTTTCTTACATGGATCTGGAACAAAGACTAGGATGGAGCCACTCTGGGGCTTTCTCTAACAAGGCGTTTGTGTTGATCCGGGAGTTATGCTGGTCACATGAGTGTCACACATTTGCTTCAGAGTGCTTTGGTTCCTTCCCCTGGAACTTAATCTGAGCCTTTGCCCTAACTCCCTTGCTAACCTTCCATTCTGTCAGCTTCAACACCAGATTCCATCCCAATCCCAGCACTGAGATCCAAGAAGTCCCTTTTAAGAATCACGATGAATGGGGAGATTACTAGATATATTTATTTCCTAGGGCTGCTGGGACAAAATACCACAAGCTGGGTGATTTACAACAGAAATGTATTCTCTCCCAGTACTGGAGGCTGGAAGTCTGAAATCAAGGTGTTAGCAGGGCCATGCTCCTTGTGAGACTCTGCATAGAATCCTTCCTTGCGTGTTTGCAGCTTCTGGTAGTGACCATCAATCCTTGGCCCGCAGCTGCATCACTCCACACTGGCCTATCATCACATGGCATTGTCTCTCAGTGGCTCTGTGTCTTCTTGGAAGGACACCAGTTATATGGGATTAAGAGCCCACCCTGTTTAATGAATGGCATCTACAATGACTCTATTTCCAAATAAGGTCACTTTCTGAGATGCTGGGGTTAGGACTTTAACATATTTTTTGGAGAACACAATTCAACCCATAACACTGAGTAAAAGAAAATTCAAGTGGGTAAGAACTCCTCAGCACCAGGCACTGCCTAGCTGTCCTGGTAGGTCTAAACCTGTGCTGCTGCTTACGGTAGCCTCCCGCCCCATGTGGCTTTTGAACACTTGAAGTGTGGCCAGTCCAGATGGAGATGTGCTCTAAGTGTAAGATGCACATTGGATTTCAAAGTCTTAGTCCAATAAAAGAACGTAAAATATCTCATTAATAACTTCTTATATTGGTTACATGTTGAAATAATATTTTAGATATATTAAGTTAAAATATATTCAAAAATGTATTCAAATTAATTTTGTTATTTCTTTTTACCTTTTTTTTTTTTTTTTTTTCCTGAGATGGAGCCTAGCTTTGTCGCCCAGGCTGGAGTGCAGTGGCACGATCTTGGCTCACTGCAACCTCCGCCTCCCAGGTTCAAGCAATTCTCCTGCCTCAGCCTCCTGAGTAGCTGGGATTACAGGCACCCGCCACCACGCCCAGCTAATTTTTGTATTTTTGGTAGAGACGGGGTTTCACTGTTGGTCAGGCTGATCTCAAACTCCCAACCTGAAGTGATCTGCCCGCCTCAGCCTCCCAAAGTGCTGGGATTACAGGCGTGAGCCACCAGGCCCAACCTCTTTTTACCTTTTTAAATGTGACTACTAGAAAATTTAAAATTGTTTATGTGGCTCAGATTATATTCCTACTGGAAATATAAAGGTCTACTGGTCTAGGTACTGCAGCTCAGAATCAGGTAACCCACAGGGGTTTATGGGGCCACCAGGAAACACCACTTTAGGTACTCAGGGGCCCCCCAGAGCACCTTCAAAAGAGGCACGTTATTCATGGACTTAAATAAAGCATTTGATTATTTTTAATGAGTTCACATTTTTGGAAATCCTGCCAAAAGTTCCACTCACCACACAACAAACATAATGGTAAGAGTCAGAGATGTGGGAAAACCTTCAGTGCACTCACTTGTACTAAAATCAAGCAAGGCTTACACACCACTAATGTCTTTTTGTACATCTGTAAGTCTGGGTTGCCTTTGAAAGCTATGAATTGAGATTTTTATGGTAAGTTTAACCCACCAAAAGTGGGATTAAACTAGTTAGCAAGGTAAATTGGTGAGGACTGTGCTGTTCTTCAAACCCATCTCTGAATCAGTGACTGCATAGGTGGTCAGCCATGAAGGTATGACTGGTCTGATTCTCTAAGGCCAGGTACATCTGTCAGTACTAAGAAGTTAGAAGTCTTCCTGCTCAACGACCTGCCCCTGTCCTCTCCCTCGGGGATGCTGTCACCAAAATCCTAGATTTCTCTAGCAACACGGATTGTGCTTCTCAGACTTGAATGTTTGAGGGGATCTTAAGATGCAGGTTCTGACTCGAGGTCATGGGTGGGGCTGAGAGTCTGCATCTCCAGCCAGCAGTGCCCAGGCTGCAGGTCAGGAAAGGCCTGCAGGAGAAACAAGAGTCTGGAGACAGCAGGAAAGCCACATGGTCACTTGGCAGAATTCCAGTATGGTCTCTGCCCAGGAAGGTCTTTGACTTTATCAGGGGCTGTTGTCCATGAGACCCACAGTACAGTGACGACTTCTGTGCTTTGTCCCACTCAAGGGAAGGGTGAGGTGATGTGAAGAGGCTGTTCTGTGGGCAGTGAGCACCAGCCCAGCCTCGTAGGGGTCTCCTTTCTTCCTCCATACATGGAGTGTGGCTCAGTCACAATGGGACCAGTTTGGTTTGAAGTGTCGGGTTCATGCTGCCCTGTTTATTTCATCTTTTTTCTCTTTTTTACTATTAACTAAACTCTAAACTTTATTTGGATTTCACTGGTTTTTCTACTAATGTCCTTTTTCTTTTCCAGGATCCAATCCAGGATATTAAATGTAATATAAGTTTACATTTATTTTTTAATGTTTTTGGTGTAACTTTTAGCCTAGCATTTAAAAAAATAATGCTAAACATGAAAATGGTATAAGGATAATAGAAGTTACAAAAAATATATTTTTATAGTTATTCAGTGTAAAATACTAAATATTGAAGTGCTGGAAATTATCAGGCTAAAATTTAAATTAAGAAATGGCTTGTATGACCCTTTGTGAGGCTCTGGGGAATTATGGTTCCGATGGTTGGAGCCTCTCAAGAAGAAAATGGTTTGATTTGAGTTTTTGATTTTTTTTTTTTTTTTTTTTTTTTTTTGAGACAGAGTCTTGCTCTGTTGCCTAAGCTAGAGTGCAGTGGTATGATCTTAACTCACTGCAACCTCCACCTCCCAGGTTCAAGCGATTCTCCTGCATCAGCCTCCCCAGTAACTGGGACTACAGGTACGGGCCAGCATGCCAGGCTAATGTTTTGTATTTTTAGTAGAGATGGGGTTTCACCATGTTGGCCAGGCTGGTCTCAAACTCCTGACCTCAAGTGATTCACCTGTCTTGGCCTCCCAACGTGCTGAGATTATAGGCTTGAGCCACTGTACCCAGCCTGGTTTGATTTTAACCACTCTACATTTCACCTGGCCATCAGAGTAAATCTAAATGAAATTGTTAGCATCAGGCACATCCCATGCTTAAAACCTCTCTGGTGCAACAAGGTCAATGTTAAATCCAAGGCTGGCTTTTGAGGCACTTTGCAGTCTGTTCCTGGCTAATCTCTCCATCCTTATTTCCTGTCCCCTGCCCGCTGTACTATGCTTAGAACTTCACTGAATCTCTCACTGGCCTCTAAATGTACTGTGCCCTGCCACTGCTTTTTGCATATGCTGTTTCCTCTACCTGGAATGCTCTTCCCCACCTGGGCCAGGAAAATGGCAACTATTCCCTCAAGATACAGCGTAGATGTCACTGCTATGAAGTCAGCTAGGGTAAGCACCACTGCACTCTCTTGGGCAGAGGTAGTCACCCCCTTCTTTTTCCTAGAGAGTCCCTTAGTCATGTTGCAATTATGACACTTGTTACAGAAGATTGTGATTTATCTGCTTAGGTGCGTGAGTTCAAGGGCAGGGATTATGTCTTCTTTTTAGCATGGTTTGCTTGAAAGTGCTTGATGCATAATTTGTCAAATGAGAGGTGACATCTTTGGAATTGCTGTGAGCTTGTGGATAAACAATTAATTAGGTCTCTGCCCACTTTCCATTTACCCCTGATAGCACTGACAAGTTCACCGCTCCTTGGGATGTGTTGGTCCTATATTTGATCTTTTCCTAAAAGATCATCAGGAGAAAAGAGAATAGTACCTACCAACTGTATTTCTGTACTCTCATTACTCTAATTATCTTGGAGACGAATAAAAATTGTTCTTAAAAATTACCTTAGAGAAAAAGGTACTTTTCAGGGTGGGAAATAACCTTATAAACGTTGTTTTTTTTGTTTGTTTGTTTGTTTTTTGAGACAGAATCTCGCTCTGTTGCCCAGGCTGGAGTGCAGTGGTATGATCTCGGCTCACTACAAGCTCTGCATTCTGGGTTCACGCCATTCTTCTGCCTCAGCCTCCCGAGCAGCTGAGACTACAGGTGCCCGCCACCACGGCCGGCTAATTGTTTTGTATTTTTAGTAGAGACGGGGTTTCACCATGTTAGCCAGGATGGTCTTGATCTCCTGACCTTGCGATCCACCCACCTTGGACTCCCCAAGTGCTGGGATTACAGGCATTACAGGCGTGAGCCACTGCTACGGCCCCTTATAAATATTTTTAAACAGTCATTTGATAGCATTGTAGCTGTTTTCTTAGGAGTCCGCTTACTTTGCAGTGGTTTTCTTCATTGTGTGAATAGCCCCCTCTTCTTGGCTTCAGGGCTTTTGCCTGCACACAGCAGACACAACAGTCCCTCCGGGCACCTGACCCACAGCCGCAGCAGCAGCAAAGGCAGTGTGGAGGAGATCATGTCGCAGCCAAAGCAGAAGGAGTTGGTGGGCAGCGTGCGGCAGAAGATGCTTCTCGACTACAGCGTGTACATGGGCAGGTGTGTCCCCCAGGAAAGCCGAAGCCCCCAGAGGAGCCCCCTGCAGAGTGCAGAGAGCAGCCCCACAGCTGGAAAGAAGGTAAAGCTGGCTGCTGGGCCGGGCCTTTTTCACTTTTGGACTTAGACACATTTCTTCATGCCCCGAAGCCCTGTTCTGGGCACCGGGATAACAGTGGTACACAAGACAGAGAAGGACCCTGCCTTTGGGGAACTTGTAATCTACTCAGGAAGACAGCAAGAAACAAGCACCAGGTGGCGGGAAGAATGAAAATAAAGTCAGACAAGGGAGGAGGGAAAGTGGCCGGAACTGCTATTTTATTTATTTATGTATTTATTTTTAATTTTAAAAAGTTTATACTGTTTTTCTCTGCTATTTTGGATGGGTAGTCAGGAAGGGCTTCTTTGAGAAGGTGACTTTTGGGCACAGACCTGTTGGTCATGGGGGAGTGAGCTGCGGTGATGGGTGTGGGAGGAGCATTCCCGGTGGGAAAAGCAGTAACCCAAGGGCCCGTGGCAGGCATGTGCTTGGAATATTCGAGGAACAGCAAGGAGGCCTGGTCTGACAGTGAACAAGGGAAAGGGGGAGGTAGGGAGGCTGGAGGATCAACAGGGACCTTGGCTTTGTTCTGAGGTGGGGGAGGGATGGGAGGCCATGGGAGGGTTTTGAGCAGGGTATGGTGTTGACTGATCTACATATAAAAAGATAAGTGACTCGTGGTGGAGAACTGGCTGTAGAGGGAAAGAAGGAGTGGGAGGTGACTGTCATAGTGAAGCCTGGACCAACGTGAAGGTGGTGACAGTAGGTGGTGAGGAGAGGCTGGGCTGGGGTGTGCGTGGCAGGAGACACTGGCTGGATTTGCTGTCGGGAGAGAACGTGGAGGCCAAGATTTGCACTTTGACCTAAGCAACTGGATGATCACTAGGGGTTGTTACAGAATCACTGGTGATTCAGGTCTCATTCCTCCATAACCATTGCATTTTCAAATTCTCAGTCTCCTCGGCTATGCCCGGTGCTTTTGAAGATTTACCATGAACATTCTTTACAAAGTGTAATGGGACATGGACTTAGGATCATCTGTGGTAAGATAACTCCTGTAAGCTACCAGATGCCAGGCCCTGTTAGACACTTTAATAGAATTACTCTGCTCTCATGAACAGTCCTGCAAACTAGACAAGATTGTTTCCATTTTGTAAGTGAAGAAATGGAGGCTTGATGAAGTTAGGTAGCTTAGTCACACAGTTGCTGAGTGATGGAGTGTGCAAAACCTGACCAGAGACCCCAGGACCCCTTGGCTCACGGAGACTCTTTTGCTGGGTTATTCTGAAAGCCTGCTTGGCCTGAGGCCTCCTGCCTCTACTTTGCACACTATTCAGAGGCACAGTCTCTGCCTGGGGGACATAGCCTCTCTTTCACATCCAGGTGTTTGACCTCCTTTTTTTCTTTTTTTTTTTTTGAGACAAGCTTTCGCTGTGTCACCCAGGCTGGAGTGCAGTGTCGTGAACACGGCTCACTGCAGTCTCGACCTCCTGGGCTCAAGTGATCTTCTCACCCTCCTGGGCTCACCCTCCCAAGTAGCTGGAACTACAAATGTGTGCCACCAGGTCCAGCTAATTTGTGTATTTTTGTAGAGTTGGGGTTTCACCATATTGCCCAGTCTGGTCTTGAACTCCTGAGCTCAAGAGATCCACCTGCCTTGGCCTCCCAAAGTGCTGAGATTACAGGTGTGAGCCACCACCTTTGGCTGTGTTTGACCTCTTACAATGACCATGTGTATTTCTGTTCTTAATGAGAAGCAAGCCATTGCTCTTTATCCATTGATCCTCTTCAGTGTGGAAGAGGTCACTCACCTGATCTGTTTGAATTTGTCAGGGCAATAAAAGACCATATGTTTCAAGCCTCCTGAGTAGCCAAGACTACAGTCACACGCTACCACGCCTGGCTAATTTTGTATTTTTAGTAGAGACGGAGTTTCACAATGTTGGCCAGGCTGGTCTTGAACTCGTGACCTCTGGTGATCCACTCTCATCGGCCTCCCAAAGTGGTGGGATTACAGCGTGAGCCGCTGCGCCTGGCCTCTGCTGAAGTTTTTGGTTTTTTTAGATGAAGTCTCACTCTGTCTCCCAGACTGGAGTGCAGTGGCGCGATCTCGGCTCACTGCAAGCTTCGCCTCATGGGTTCACGCCATTCTCCTGCCTCAGCCTCAGGAGTAGCTGGGACCGCAGGTGCCCGCCACCATGCCCGGCTAATTTTTTTTTTTTAGTAGAGATGGAGTTTCACCGTGTTAGCCAGGATGATCTCGATCTCCTGACCTTGTGATCCGCCACCTCGGCCTCCCAAAGTGCTGGGATTACAGGCTTGAGCCGCTGCGCCTGGCCGAACATTTTTTAAAACCACATTGCACTTCCTGGCCCCCTGTGGCAGATTAGGAAGGAATAATTTCATCTTTTCTTGATACTTTAAAGACTCAATACAACAAACAGAAACTTAGGCCTGTCGTCATACAGGGAGTATAGAGGTCAAAAGGCCTGTCACCCCCAGTCTGAGACTCTGTGATACTTTCTCCCAGTTGTCAGTTGGCTGGTGTTGCTGTGTTAGCTTTTCCTTGAGCCCTTGTCCCCATCTTCTACCCCCAACCCTAATGTTAATTTAATGACTGATAGCTGCCATGGGCTAGGAAACTGAGAGCCAGAATTGTGTGAATTCTGGCTCTCAGTTTGAGAGAGCCAGAGAGAGAAATGTCTTCGAAAGGGCCTTTGAAGAAAGAAAGTACATGAGCTCTAGTGCTAGCCCCCCACAACCCCTTAGCCTTCCTGGAGCGTGCGTGAGCTGTATCCTGACTCTCCGGGATGGTCTGGCAGTGGAGACGGTCTTGACTTTTGTTCCAGTTACCTATTGGTGCAGAACAAGCAACCCCCAAAGTGGTGGCTTCAAGCAATAACAACTATTTATTTTCCTCCTGAATTTGTGATTCAGACAAGGCCTAGCGGACGGCTTCTGTCTGCTGCATGCAGACTCACCTGGGGAGGCTGGGCTGGGGGCTGGAGGATCTGCTTCTGGGATGGCTCACCCCCATGGAGGGTATGTAGATGCTGGTTGTTGACTGGAGCTCATCTGGGGCTGAGTGCTAGGGGGGCCTCAGTTTTCCATTTAGCCTGGCCTTCTTCAGCACAGAAACTGGGTTCCCAGGGCAAGCACCCCAAGAAGGAGCTGGGCTGAAACTGTGTTACCTACTGTCATAAGTAAGGTGCCACTTCCATCACGCTCCATTAGTCAAGGCAGCCACAGAGCCCTCCCAGGTTCAAGGAGAGGGGCATAGATTTTACTTCTTGCCATGGGAGTAGCAGATTCCCAGAAGAGCCTGTGGGATGGGAAATGTCATTGCACCATTTTGGGAAAGTGGGGTCTGCTCCGGTGTTCTTGTACTACATTTATTCCTTCCTTTACAAGTCAGTGGAGATTATTCTTTGCCAGTTTCTTTATTTTGTGATTTGAGCTAATGAAGGCCCTCTTCCCAATCCCTGTTGGTTTTCTTTTCTGTGCATGTGAAACATTAACATGGTTCCAAAAATCAGAGCTGTACAACGGCATATTCAGAAAAAACTTACTTCCCGGCCTTATTCCTTCTGTCTCTCCAGGCCATTCTGACTCACCCCCTGTAATGAACCAGCCTCCTTAGTCTCTGGCTTATACTTTCTGTATTTCTTATTTCCCCTTCTGTCTTATTAAGAGGCTGGCATGCTATGGATATTCTTTTGTATGTTGTTTTTTTCACTTACCAATACATTCTGGAAATCACTCCCCATCGGCTCATAGGCACCCCCCCACCCCCTTTCTTTTTAAACAGCTGCAAAGTGCTTCACTGTGAGGATGTTCCATAGTTTATTCAGTCTCTCTCCTTTATGGGCATATAAGTTTACAATATTTTGCAATTATAAACAATGCGGCAGAATACCTTGGTGACTGTATTTTTGTGCTGTTTGGGGTATGTCTTCAGTGTGAAACCTTAGAAGTAGGATTGCTAGGTCAGATGGCGAGTGCACACATAGTTTTGTCAGATATTTCCAAATTCCATTCTATAAGGGTGGCAGCAATGTTTATTCCCAGCAGGAAGGTATGGCAGTGCCCATTTCCCCACAGTCTTGCCAAATGCGGACCATTTGGAAGTCATTAGCACTCATCTCCCTTGCCAAAGCCAAGTTATTTTTTAGGGTCCATATTGCCTCTGATATCATGAGTCCAGGAAGGACTCAGAGGGGTGAGGGATACACAGGGGCCTTTGGCATCTCTTCAAGTTGTACCATCACATCTTCAATGTCAACCACCCACCACCCCCGAGACTCTTGCCTGAGTGGCCTATTCCCTTCTCTTTCAGAGGTGGGGCTTAGAATGCAGCTCTAGCCTTTGCCGCAACCTCTTTCTAACCCCCACCCTCACCCTACTTCTGCCTCTTATAGGTCATGGCTAAAGCATCTCTTACCCTGAGGACTCTAGGACCTGATGGCCACTTGTACATACTTGGTCTCCTTTTTCTCGTGTTGCTCAATGCTAAACGAGTTCGACCACTGTTCAGGAAGTGAATGGAGCATTGTGAGATCACTGGTACTCAGGATCCAAACCAATGTTAAACATACGCAGTGATAAAATTAGTAAATATAGACTAGATTTGTATTAAACGATGCTCAACATTATTGGCAATTACTCCTTTTTTTTGAGACAGGATTTCACTCTGTCACCCAGGCTGGAGTGCAGTGGCACAATCACAGCTCACTGCAGTCTTGACTTCCCACGCTCAAGCGATCTTCCCACTTCAGCGCCCCAAGTACCTGGGACTGCAGGTGCACCCCACTACCCTTGGCTAATTTTTGTATTTTTTGTAGAGATGAGGTTTCGCCATGTTGCTCAGGCTAGTCTCGAACTCCTGAGCTCAAACCTGCCTCAGCCTCCTAAAGTGCTAGGATTACAGGCATGAGCCATTGCACCCAGCCTTTTGGCAGTTATTCTTACCTATGATAATTAAAAATGTTTAGGGGATTCTTCATATTGAAATAACAGCTTTGGAGCTATTAAGCTCAAAATTTGAATTAGAAAATATCACTATTTTGGGGGCCAAGGGCCTAGTTTTCTAAATGTTTAGTGCCTGGTTTGGGAGGGATTTAATTCAGGAAACAAGGAAACTCTCTTTTTAAAAACATCTACAAGTACAATAGTACTACTTCCAGCATGGGTACATCAGGAAGAGAGACCCCACAGGCCGGCTGCAGATTTGCTCAGGGGTGTGAGTCCAAGGAAGCTGCTGGTTCTGTGTGCCCTGTATTGCCTGCCTGGGAGAGAGGCCATGGTGCCTGTCCTCCAGTAGTGAGGCTCTGGTGTTCAGGTTGCATAAGGCACTTCCACTCTCCATTTCAACAGACGGCTTTAAAAAATGTTAGAGATAATATTAACATATGCCACCCGGTATGGAGAGTCCTGTCCTCATTATTACTAGTTGTGCTCATCATCTCATGTCTATAAACTGGATTACTCATGTTATCAGAAGATGAAAATGTTACAAAGCAAATAGGAGTCGATAGAAACCAGGAAGTCTGTAACTGGCAGAATAGTTTTGCAGGACTTCTCTTGCTGCCCCCACAAAGTAGGCTTTTTAAACACCTAGAAGTGGAATAGGAAAATGTTTATGGTGCACTAAGTAAAAAAATGAAGCTATATATCCAATTTAAAAATAAACTTTAAAAAGAATACAGACAAGAGTGCTAAAACAAATCAGTGGAAAGCAAGAATAGTCTCTTCAACAAATGGTGCGGGAACAACTGGATATCTACGGGCAAGAGAATGGAGTTGGCCCTCTACCTCACACCATACACAAAAATTAACTCAAAATGGATCATAGACCTCAATATAAGAGCTGAAACTATAAAACGCTCAAAACGGAAGTGAATCTTTGTGACTTCCAGTTCAGTAAACCTTCTTAGCTAAGATACTAAAAGCATAAGCAACCAAAGAAAAGATAGATAAATTGGACTTCATCAAAATTAAAAACTTTTGTGCTGCCAACAATACCATCAAGAAAGTGAAAAGATAACCCACAGGATGGGAGAAAATGTTTACAAGTCATTTATCTGATAAGGGTCTGGTACCTAGAAATATAAAGGACTGGTACCTAGAAATATAAAGGACTCTTATAACTAAATAACAAAGAGATAAATAACCAGATTAAGAAATGGGGCTGGGTGCAGTGGCTCACGCCTGTAATCTGAGCACTTTGGGAGGCCAAGGCAGGAGGATCACTTGAGCTTAGGAGTTCAAGACCAGTCTGGGCAACATCTTGAGACTGCATCTCTACAAAAAAGAAGAAAAAAAATCAGCCAGACATAATGGCGTGTGCCTGCAATCTCAGCTACTCAGAAGGCTGAATCAGGAGAATTGCTTGAGTCAGGGAGGTCAGAGTGGCAGTGATTAGTGATTGCACCACTGCACTCCAACCTGAGCAACAGAGCAAGACCCTGTCCCAACAAAAAAGGGCAAAGGATCGGAATAGACATTTCTCCAAAGAAAATACACTAACGGCCAAATAAACAGGCACATGAAAAGATGCTCAGTATCATTAGTCATCAAGGAAATGTGAATCAAAACCACAGTCAGATGTCACTTCACACCCACCCAGATGGCCACAATGAAAAAGACAGATGATGACCAGGCATGGTGGTGGCTCACACTTGTAATCCCAACACTTTGGGAGGCTGAGGCAAATGGACCACTTGAGGTCAGGAGTTCGAGACTAGCCTGAGCAAGGTGACAAAACTTCATCTCTACCAAATAAATAAATAAATAAATAATAAAATTTTTGAAAAGATAGATGATAACAAGTATTAGTGAGGATGTAGAGAAATTGGAGTCCTCGGCTGTGGGCGGTGGCTCACACCTATAATCCTAGCACTTTGGGAGACCGAGGTGGGTGGATTGCCTGAGCTCAGGAGTTCGAGACCAGCCTGGGCAACATGGCAAAATCCCATCTCTACTAATAATACAAAAAATTAGCCAGGCATGGTGGCGCATGCCTGTAATCCCAACTACTGGGGAGGCTGAGGCACAAGAATCACTTGAACCTGGGAGGCAGAGGTTGCAGAGAGCTGCAATCACGCCACTTCACTCCAGCCTGGGTGACAGAGTGAGACTCTACCTCAAAAAAAAAAAAAAAAGAGAAAAAGAAAGGAAAGGAAGGGAAGGGAAGGAAGGAACTGGAGTCCTCATACGTTGCTGTCAGGAATGTAAAATGGTCCGGCCACTGTGGGAAATAGTTTGGTATTTCCTCAAAAAGTTAAAGAGAGTCACCGTATGAGCCAGCAGTTCCGCTCCTAAATATATATCCAGGAGAAATGAAAATACATGTTTACACAAACACTTGTACACAAATATTTATAGTAGCATTATTCACAATAGCCAAAAATGAAAAATGGTGGGGGCACAGTGGCTCACGCCTGTAATCCCAGCACTTTGGAAGGCTGCGTTGGGTGGATCCCTTGAGGCCAGGAGTTTGAGACCAGGAGGATGGCCAATATGGCAAAACCCCATCTCTCAGGCATAGTAGTGCATGCCTGTAGTCCCAGCTACTCAGGAGATTGAGGCACAAGAATGGCTTGAACTCAGGAGGCATAGATTGCAGTGAGCCAAGATCACGCCACTGCACTCCAGCCTGGATGACACAGCAAGACTCTGTTTAAAAAAACAAAACAAAAGTGGTAAACAACCCACATTTCCATTAACTGGTGAGTGGATAAAGTATGGTATAGCATAGACGATAATATTATTATGCAATAAAAATAAGTTTGTTATGCAATAAAAAGGAGGCACTGCTACAACATGGATACACCTTGCAAATGTTAGTGAAGGGAGTCAGTCACAAAAGAACACATTGTATGACTTCATTTACAGGAAATGTCTAGAATAGGCAAATTCATACAGACAAACTAGTTGTTTCCTAGACTGGTGGGCAGGGGGATGGGGAGGAGTTGGGGAGGAATAGGGAGTGACTGCTAATGGGTGCAGGGTTTCTTTGGGGGGTGATGAAAATGTTCTAAAATTGACTGTGGTGATAGCTATACAACTCTCAATATACGGAAAACTGCTGAATTGTACTCTATTTTTAAAAATTATTTTTGTGGTAAAATACATAAAGTTTGCCATCTTAATCATTTAAAAATGTATAGTTCAGTAGAATTAAATACATTCATAATGTTATGCATTGACCACCACCATTCTCTTCAACTTGTATAACTGAAACTCTATACTCATTAAACAGTAACTCCCCATGTTCCCCTCCTCCCAGCCCCTAGCAACCACCATTCCCTCCCTGTCTCTCGGATTTTGACTATCCTAAGTACCTCATATAAGTAGAATTATACAGTATTTGTCTTTTTGTGACTGACTTATTTCACTTAGCCTAATGCCCTCAAGATTCACCCATGTGGTAGCATAAGTCAGAATCGCCTTCCCTTTTGAGACTGAATCATGCTCCATGTGTGTACCCCATTTTGCTTATCCATTCCTCCGTCGGTGGGTGCTTGGCTTGCTTGCACATTTTAGCTATTGTGAATGATGCTGCTCTGAACATCAGTGTACACATATCTCGTCTTGAGACCCTGCATTCAGTTTGTTGGGGTATATAGCCAGAAGTGAAATTAGTGCATCTTAAGGGTAATTCTGTTTAAATTGTTTAAGGAACCGTAATACTGTTTTCCACAGAAGCTATGGAAGGGTGCTCTTTAGATGGATGAATTGTATAATCTGTGAATTACATCTAAGTAAAACTGAAAAAAGAAAAAGAAAAAACCAGCCAGGCGCGGTGGCTCACGCCTGTAATCCCAGCACTTTGGGAGGTCAAGGCTGGCGGATCACATGAGGTTGGGAGTTTGAGACCAGCCTGACCACCATGGAGAAATCTGTCTCTACTAAAAATACGAAAAATTAGCCGGGTGTGGTGGTGAATGCCTGTAATACCAGCTACTTGGGAGGCTGAGGGAGGAGAATCCTTGAACCCGGGAGGTGGAGCTTGCAGTGAGCCAAAATTGCGCCACTGCACTCCAGCCTGGGCGACAGAGCAAGACTCCTTCTCAAAAAAAAAAAAGAATACAAAACCATGTAGCTAGATCTAATTTTGCTTTTTTTTTTTTTTTTTTTTTTTT